>NC_136811.1:27031475-27036475 GCF_951216825.1 Electrona antarctica | reverse complement strand
CCATGTGACAAATAAAACCTACAAATAAAAAAATCAATAACTATATATATATATTGTATACCTTCTGCGAGGAAAACAATTTGAGCATGTTTTAGCGATTTGGGGAAGAAAACCAATGACTATATTTTAGGACCAAAACAAAAAGACATCTAAAAGACAGATGAGAGGTCTTTGACCTCGCTGAGACCAGGGTAACTGGCGCCCTTAAGGGCATACATCCAGAATGCCTCTCTTTGTTTGAGGCGTTGTCCCCGCCCATGACTTCAATACCTGACACTCTGGGTTCACTCCCATGTCGGGTTTCCATGTAGTGTTTGAGTAGGCTATGCTGTTGCACACGTGTGCATCTTCATGTGTTGTACAAAGAAAATTGTGCTAAAACTCATTTGGCAGCCGTTCCTGGGATAGCGGTCTACTGAATGGAAGAGGGGACAAAAATGACCCACTCTGAAGCTCTGTGATTAGGGCGGAAATTGGGTTGAATTGTGTGAAATTTCTCTCATTTCCCTTAGTGGCGGTGGCAATGCGTGTACAAAGGCAGCACTCCTCTGCTGAATGAATATAGGGGAAGCACTTTATTTGATAGGAATTAAGCATATTTCAGGCCCCATATTAAAGCCTCATGTTTGGTAAGAGGACGGAGACAGCTGGAATAATGGCTTCTATGTTCTGCCTTTGATGCTTATGACGCTATAACGACTTTTTAACCCCGGCTCTCATTGGATGAATGAATGAGTCTCTTTCTGTCTATGTCTCTCTCTCTCTCTCTCTCTCTCTCTCTCTCTCTCTCACACACACACACACACACACACACACACACACACCCCTCCCCTGTAACCTCTCTCATCTCCCGTACTCACTTTTCACTCTAGTCTATACGCAGTAAAATCCCCAGTGTTCATTTACCAACTTGTAACTCACACAGTTAAACACACTGAGTTAAACAGACAAAAGCATTCAGTCATTATTGCCTGTGGTGCTTTCCAGCTGATGATTGGAGTGACTGTGTGTAGTTAGTGTGTGTTTGAAAGGTATGAGAGGTGAGAGAGCAGAGCTTGATGTTCACACTGGCCTGCCCCCCCCCCCCCCCCCCTCTCTCTCTCTCTCTCTCTCGCTCTCTCTCTCTCTCTCTCTCTCTCTCTCTCTCTCTCTCTCTCTCTCTCTCTCGATTCCCCTTGCTCGTTCTTGCTCTTCCCTTGCATCCCTGTCTCGCTCTCCCAATGTCTCAATACAATTAAATTAAATATAAAGGAGCTTTATTGGCATGAGATTACGTTTACGTCGTCAAAGCCAGTCTATATACAGCATTCTCCTATCTCGTACTTAATACTTATTTTCCCTGCCACTCTTTTCCTCACACTGTTACTGTGTCTGTGTGCGTGCGTGCGTGCGTGCGTGCGTGCGTGCGTGTGTGTGTGTGTGTTTGCGTGTGTTTGCGTGTGTGCGCGTGTGTGCGCGTGTGTTGCCATGATCTCTTTTCTTTTTCTGTGTATTTCTCGCTTAATTTATCCGGGTTTCTCTGCCCCCCTCCCCATAGCCCTCTCCCCATATCGCTCTCCTGGACCAAGTAATTTGAGAGGGAACACGGGGGAAAAGCCCCTCAGTCTGACCCAGCGTTGAACCTGTGCTATAGCTTTGACAGATCGCTGCAACACCAGCCTTTCATTTCATTGAAAAAAGCTCTTCTCTTTTTTTTATGTTTTGTCTTTCACGGCAAATGGATGCCAGTAAAACGATGTAGTGCAGTGTCGTTAATGTGTGTGTGTGTGTGTGTGTGAGCGTGTGTGCACGTGTGTGTGTGTGTGTGTGTGTGTGTGTGTGTGTGTGTGTGTGTGTGTGTGTGTGTGTGTGTGTGTGTGTGTGTGTGTGTGTGTGTGTGTGTGTGTTTGTGTGTGTGTGTGTGAGAGAGAGAGAGAGAGAGAGAGAGGCCCATATGTGAGATAAGGGCGACTATAGCAGTGATAAGGTGAGCACAGAGAGAGGCTTTGTTTTGGTCAGCCGTGGTGAGCGGTGTCACAACCTGTTACAGTGATTTAGTTGCACTTTAAACTGCTCTTAAAGGTGAATGCCAACGATATAACACACAGAAGTGTGCAAAATGTAACCAAATGGACCCATAAGGGCACATCGGTATACATTCTCAGAGTTGCGAATGCTTTATGTGTAGATCAGTCATATAGCATGAACTTCTCTTTCAATTGCTGGGAAAAAAGAAACACAAGTAAATCCTAATCTGTGATGTTCAAATCTGAGCTACTCCAGCAAATACAAAAATAAAAGAACAACAAAACCATCAATAACACTAACAGTTTTTAACTTTGGGGGTTTAGGTTTAATCAGTAGCTTTGATTTATTAGAAATGACTCCGTGGCCTTTGTATAACCCAATCATTATTCTATAGTAATTAAAATAGCCAGTGTGATCTCAGTTTCTCACTTGTCCTCTGCCTACACTGTTTTGAACCCATTCCCAGTGAACATTAAATTCCCGGTGCAGATAAGGAGATGGATCTAGGCTGCGGTCAGGATAGTATAGGGGTCATTTCAGTTCTCCGTCAAACCGACGGGGGATTTTTAAAACTAATAAATCCAATCTGCACAGACGTTATCAGATCATGAGGGCTCTATTATTATGCCACAAATTGCAGTTTTCCTTGAATTGAGTGGAATGAAAGTGCGCCGGTCCAATTCACTGGGAGGCAGAGAAGCTTTGTTTTTATCCGTGGTTATCAAAACAGTATTATGTCACCCGGCATAAAATGCACGAAAGCAAAGTGCAGTATTGCCATTACTCACAATGAGCGATAAGGGCTATTATCAATCCTTATCGGGCCATTATGAACATAGGAGCCTTTTGTTGTGGATGAAATGAACGCTAATAGTAATTGAAAGCCAAATAAACGGACATAAATACTGTTCAGCATTTCCAACACAGGGACATTTAGGAGATTGGGAATGTCATGCGTGACTACAATAATGATTACAAACAGGGAAATGGGCATGTGGTGTATTGTACGGCATAAATGAAAAACAAAAAGTAAGGACTTGACATTGCAAAGGTCAGATATAAGGGGATGGATTGAAGGATGGATGGGAGGAAAGGAAGTGAGGAACGACGGGGAATTTTGCCAGTGCTTCGTGTTGAGAGAGAGAGAGAGAGAGAGAGAGAGAGAGAGAGAGAGCACTGCTGTGAGTTGGTTGGCAGTAAGAATAATCTGGCCAGGCTGACTTGAGAGGTCTCTGGAAGGTCAGTCATTTGACATGGTTGGCTGCCCTGTGGCCACCCAGACCACTCTGTCAAGTTCTCTCTCTCTCTCTCTCTCTCTCTCTCTCTCTCTCTCTCTCTCTCTCTCTCTCTCTTTTTCTCTCTCTTTTTCTCTCTCTCTCTCTCTCCCCACTGTGTCAAGCTCCTTCTCTCAACCTTTGGCCAAATGCCTCCCACCTCTTTCCCCCATCCTCTGTCCCTACCTCCCGCTTGTCATCCTCTCTCTTCCTCATTTCTTCCCTACATCCATCCATCCTCTCCCGTCGTCAAGAAAGAAAGAAAGAAAGATAGAAAGAAAGAAAGAAAGAAAGAGAGAAAGAAAGAGAGAGGACGTCCAGATTCCTGGGGGCATGTTGATGTTCTCATGCGACACACACAAACAATAAAGTCCATAGACTTGGCTGGGGACGGGGAATTTATAATAAGGCTCTAAACAAACATTAAAAGTCCATAGACTTGGATGGCCTATGACGTCATTTCAGAAAGCCATAGCGCCCCTCAGTGTTCATTTATCTTTGTGCCTCTGAGAGTGTACAAATGTAACCAAATGGACCCGTAAGGATTGTACAGTGTGAAACACGAGGGGCCTATAAGTTGTGGGTGGTCTGGCAGCCGTACAGTACAGTATAACACATGTGTTGTATGCAGATACCACTTATGTTAAATACATTGAAGGGTCAAGTGCATTAGGGATTAATAGGTCATGACTAAATCATTCCATGGTCAAAAGGGTCCTGAACATGTGTGTGTGCGTGTGTGTGTGTGTGTGTGTGTGTGTGTGTGTGTGTGTGTGTGTGTGTGTGTGTGTGTGTGTGTGTGTGTGTGTGTTGCGCGCGTGCGTGTACGCGTGCGTGTGTGTGTGTGTACACGTGCATGCATGCATGTGCGTGGATGTCTTATGTGGGTAAGTGTGCATGTTTGTGCCAAGTTTAACAACAATTTCACAGTCTAGCAGTTCGCAGGGCTACTTTAAAATGACCAGAGAATGACCACATATATTATTCCTCATAATACAATAACACAACACAAATAAAGAAAACACCCTAGGGGTACTCACTATGGAATGGGGGGAGCAAGGATTACGATTAGGGTTCAGGTCAGGATGAGGGATTATGAAGTGTGTGTGTGTGCGTGCGTGCGTGCGTGCGTGCGTGCGTGCGTGCGTGCGTGCGTGCGTGCGTGCGTGCGTGCGTGCGTGCGTGCGTGCGTGCGTGTGTCTATGTGTGTGTAGTCCCCAGGATGACCTCACAAGTGCAACTAAATAAATGTGTATGGGTGTTTACATTGCGAGTGAATTGAGCGTTCAGGGCGCAGCGAGACCTCAACTCTTGGCAGTGCAAATCCTTGGCTCTGGACCACTGTTGCTGTTGGCAGGCTACTGAAGACCCAGCACTGTGTCTGTGTGTGTGTGTGTGTGTGTGTGTGTGTGTGTGTGTGTGTGTGTGTGTGTGTGTGTGTGTGTGTGTGTGTGTGTGTGTGTGTGTGTGTGTGTGTGTGTGTGTGTGTGTGTGTGTGTCGTCATGTGTGTGTGTGTGTGTGTGTGTGTGTGTGTGTGTGTGTGTGTGTGTGTGTGTGTGTGTGTGTGTGTGTGTGTGTGTGTGTGAGTGTGTGTGTGTGTGTGCGCGTGTGTGTGCGCTCTATATACATGCATTTATGTGTGCATCTTGGTTTCATCAGATTTGGCTGTTTGCCTTCAAAGATCTTGACCTTTTGGAAGGTTACAGTTGCTACAAACA
>NC_136811.1:27011475-27021475 GCF_951216825.1 Electrona antarctica | reverse complement strand
TTTCAAATGATGGTAAAAATAGCCACATCTACAAGCTCTTTGAGTGGTGCAACCATAGGGTGCAGCCACTCCAATGCCCAGCTTTGTCCGTCCCTGTGTCTTGGTGTCTTGGTGACTTGGTGTATGTATGTTTAGGGTACCAACAGGGGGTGCTGTTGCACCACTCACTTCAGACAGGTCTGATTTTACGATATAAATGTCAACACAGCAACGCATTGATATTAAAAAGAAAATGTGCTTTGCAATTTGTACTTTTTAATACTTGAGCATATACTTTGTCCATGAGGAGACAGGCATTCACTTGAGTATCTCTGACCATGAGCAGAATCCCGTTGCCCTATGACCCACATCCCAATGAATTGCTCCAGGAGCCATTGAGAGGCCAGCCAGGAACAATGGATGTCACTCAGTCATTCTTCCTTTGTCACATAATGGGAGTTGAAACTCCTCTTAGGAACGGGGATGGTGAATTGTGGTGAAGTATGATGAAGTCCCGGGGCCCCAAACGGGGTCAGGTGGAGACCCCTGCAGCCACCTGGAGGCAGCACAGAACACATCCATTATAGCATGCAGGATGGCAGCTCTGTTTCCTGAGGCCTTCCTGTCGGAGTTGACGGTGAAGTAGACAGAAAGATGGGAGGACAGAGGACAATGCTCACCTGTCCCTGCAGATTGTATTTCTCTTGGCATGGCATCAGCCCACATGCACACGCATGCACGCTCACACGCTCACACGCTCACACGCACGCACGCACGCACGCACGCACGCACGCACGCACGCACGCACGCACGCACGCACGCACGCACGCACGCACGCACGCACGCACGCACGCACGCACGCACGCACGCACGCACGCACGCAGACAGACACACGTGTACAGTAAAAGTATTCTGATATCCTTGTCATGTTAGAGCATCTATTATCTCGCAACCTGACAGGAATTGACAGATTTACACTCTACCCAGCTCCTCCTATCAGTCATCATCACCTGAGATAATGAGGATCCTGGAGAACGAAGCCAACACACACACACACAGGGGTGTTTGTGTGTGTGTGTGTGTGTGTGTGTGCGTGCGTGCGTGCGTGCGTGCGTGCGTGCGTGCGTGCGTGCGTGCGTGCGTGCGTGCGTGCGTGCGTGCGTGCGTGTGCGTGAGAGAGGGAGGGAGAGAGAGAGAGAGAGAGAGAGACGTTTTTGCCACCGTTTTTTATTTTTTATTTTTGGTTTGTTTGTGTACTATTCAAACAATGTGCACTGGCCCAAATCACATTCTTCCAAAGAACCTACTTGCCAGGTCCCCCCTCCCGACTTTGCTTCTTCCTCTAAACATGACCATTCCTTTTTGGACTAAATCTGTTCATTGTTCTGAGAGTTAAACGAATGCTCAGAATTGTATCATGCATACAGTACTTTGTTCCGCCCCCAAACTGAAAATAAGTCGTGACAGACTTGTTACGGACTCATTAAAAACCTACCAGTCCTCTTGTCATGTGTGGACACACCAGAAACATGCCTGCAACTCATTTGGAGAACTTTCCTACAGTTTAACAAACAGTATAACATACCCACAGCTCTTTCTGGCACACAGATCCAAATAGCCCTGTATTTTTATGCCATGCATTGCACACAGACTTTATGCTAACAGCGCTACACAAGCCTCCTCTTTCAAACTATTTTAACTGCTTTCAGCCAACATCAGTATTTAGTTTTAGACCACTAGGTCTAGGTCAATAATCCAAGTCATATTGCTAAAGCCTTATTCTGGCATGGAGTGGTTTTGCTTCAGTGTCGATCCATGATTTGAAGAGTACTGTACGTGCTGATCTTAAAACCCTTAAGTACAAAAGCAGGCCTCACGTAGTTACATCTTTTGGGAAGCGGCGGCAGATTCCATGTTGTGGAAGCCCACCAGTGTTGGATAAATGCAGGGGAGACAGTGTTCTGTTGGTGTTCTGTACTTTAAACTACCTAGTAGCTAACAGCCAAATCCCTGCAAATCCCTTTTTTTTATCCCCTGCATAGTGATGGTTTTGCTAAACAACTCTTCACAAACTGTCTCTCCCACAACCTTCTATCACTCTTTAGCCAAAATCAGCATTTCCACAACTGTCCTCTGGTGTGTTGTGGCTCTTGAGCTCCATAATCCAAGGCTCATTCTGAGAGCCTTATCCCATTCAGCGAGCTCTGCTTTTGGGCTTAGGTCCAACTCCGCTCCTGGGAGGTCCCACATCTCCAAAAACTTCTCCAGTCATCCTTTTGGCATGAGTGTTTTTTATTTTCAATCATACTTTATAGAAAATGCATGGCAACAGAATGCTGTTGTGGAAAGTTGTAATGGTCCCATGTGTGAACGCATAACTCTGGAAGAGCCATTGGGAACATACCCTGCAGTATTAAGAGTATAAAAATGTACCTGCAAGGGTCTATTTACACTGCGAGTTAAATTAACACAGATGTTTGCACTAGCACAGAATACTAAAACAATATTAAGATATTAATATTAGATACAGGAAAAACATTTTTAGTCCTCCCTCTCAGTCTCAGGGAATAATGGTGCCCACACAGATGCACCTAACCACTGAATGTATGCACAGGATAGGCCTATACTGTTTAGACATCACATTAGCTATCAGTTTAAAACAAGTTAAACAACCACTATGCATTTGATTTAAATGCTCCATCTGTTGCTTTATTATCCAGGCTAAATAATAATCTTGGTAATCTCTCTCTCTCTCTCTCTCTATCTCTCTCTCTCTCTCTCTCTCTCTCTCTCTCTCTCTCTCTGACTGTCTCTTTATCTCTCAACCTTCGTTTTCCTCTACTCTTGCAACTGTACATCACTCAGCCGCTCTCTCGCCCTTACTCTCATTCTCTTTCTCTCAATAGTTACATTGTCAGCATGAGGTCATTGTCTGGGCTGAGCCTATGATGTCATTTCCCCCCATAAACAAGGCTAACTTCCTTCAGGGCCTATATCAGCTGAAGTCATCTGTTATCTCCCAGTGGGGTCAAACTGGTGCTGTATTCCACTAAAAATGTCTCACATCTTGCCTATAGTCTGGTATGGTATAAAGTAAATTTCTTTTTACAGCTTCATACAATAGAAAAACTATAAATTGGTGACAATTCATAATAACTATCCCCCATAGAGAGGGACATAGCTGCATCCCGCTTGTAGCAACATGGGCAGGGATGTTTTTAAAAGAGTAGTTACGATCAAAACTGACTGCTGGGTGTTACTGCTGGGTGTGTATGGAAACAACAGGACCCTCACCCACCAGCCCACCCACACCCACGCTCATGTTGATATGGGTTAGGAGAGTTTCCTCCACACCCATAGGCTTTAACAGTTAAAACAGCACCACGTGTGTTATCAGCTGAGCCTCTATTATAGGGAAAAAGCCGACAGGGAGGCAGGATGACATACTGTAATTCCCAGTGTAATGCTGAGTTTTTACACACAAGGGTGTAACTGGAAAAATGTGGGAATGAGGCACTTGAAGAAAGTAAAAACAATGGAAACAAACAGGACACGTGAACGCTGTCACTGCACACGTTGCAATTTCTGAACTTTGCCATTCAAAGAGGTTGGTAGCTATATACTGTATGGTGTTAGACAGCTGTGCAATATCTATGATTTATGTACATGTAGAACTTCTGCAACATTCTGTTAATGTTGACATCTTTTTAATCTTAAGCCAAATTGATATAAGTGAGTTGTGTCTCTTAATGTGAAATAATAATTCCTGTTTGAAAACTAGCACAGAGGGGTGCAACTGGAAAACAGGCCTATATTGGAGAATCTGGAAAGAAAGCAATTCAAAATGATTGACAGTGATTGAACACAATAGAAGAAGCCTATGGGAGGAAAAGGCCTGTTTAGGCCAATTAAGCTCTATGATTGGAACCATCAGAAACAGAACACATTTTGAGGTCCGTTCTACAGTTTGAGGAGCATTACGTAGCCTATTCTCAGAGTTGACGACCAAGCATTCAGAAGTAGCCCACAGAAAAAATATACATGCCATGTTTTCCTCTGGAATTATCAGCTGTTTCCCATTAGAAACATGATCTAATAGTCTTGATCTGTAGTCTGTCAGAACTGACATGAGTAGAAGTCAATAACTAACTTATGATAGCTATGGGAAATCTGGGCCTCTGTACAGGAACCGTCAGCTGTTTTTGTGTTTATGGAATAGAGGGAGGGAACTCTGGACTGTTGCCACCGGTTATTAAGTGAACTTATCCAAAACATGATGTCATTCCTTGGGACTTGAAACACTTATGTTGAAAAGATTGTCCTTGATGAGAACACGTAATTATATGATAATGTTGAGGACAGTGTTTGACCAATGTGTGGAGGTCACGAGACACTAACTACTTTGTGTTTTGTTTTTCCTGAGGTATTGTGGGTTAACATCAGTTAAAGTAAACATCTGTGAGGGGAAGTGGAATCTGATAACCCTGAAAGTCCTTGCTGTAGCAATCACCGTACATGTGCTTTTACCCTAGATCAGTGATTCTCAAGCGTTTCAATTTTCAAGGATCGCACTTTGATATGCTTAAGGCCACAGAATCCCATTTGATATGATTGCTATCTCTGGGACACAATCTATAATGTGAAATCCTCAGTGTTAATTTACCTCTTATCATTTAGCTGGAGGCCCCCTGGAACCCAGGGAGAACCCTAGATTATGATACACAGATATCAAAATGTATCCGGCTTGCTTAGCAATGTAAAATTAAGAATTGGAAAACTATAGGGAAGTGCCTAGTACACAATTAACGGGAGTATTCAAGGGGTTGGTTTTTATATTAATGTCAGTGTGTTGTAGAGAAAATGACTTGTAAGGTTAAATTGTAGGAACTGTTGTCTATAACTCTCAAATGGAGAACTACAGGAGTGTTCAAAAGCAATGCAAATTGGTTGAGCGAGACATGTTGATGTTGGGGACCAGTGAGTCGTCCATGGATAATGTCTGACCTCACCATGCTTGCAAGAGCTGCCGCATGCTTTTCTGCTGTGTCACAAGTATGTCTTCACTGAAACAGCACAAATCTAATAACTTTCTGAAGGATGACCTCAGACTGCTTCAGGCTCATGACATAATTCTGAGACATTGGAAGCAGATAAACTAAAGAAACATCAAAACATATAATGATAATGGGGTAAGGAGATAAGCTGTGGGAAAATGTAGCATTTGTGTGTTCTTTTTTATTCAAACTGAAACTTTTGTTATTGTGAGCAGACTGCTGCACCCCCACCCTCCAAATGTTTTTCATTTGAGGAAGTAAATCAGTTGAACTTGTAACACTGGCTCTTCCTTGAGGCTCTTTGGCGTTGTTAAACTATAAAGAAAAGTTTCAAAGGCTAAATGATTTAAATCCATTGGGTTTGCCAATGGATGCCAATGCCATGGCCACCTCTTGCAGCTGCCTGCAAAACCTCTGACGGATCCGTAAAACTGACCCCTAAGGGTCTATTTTTTACACTTTGAGAGTTAAACGAAAGTGTGCCGGGATTTTACTATGCACCCTAAAAGTGACAGTAGAGAGTGAAGTGATGACCACAGCACTAGCCAGGAGTGTGATTTTGTCAGCGGTTTTCTACCAAGAGGGGACAGTGTGCATTAGTTGACAGGCTAGTAAACAAGAATACCGTGTGCACGAAAGCACACACACACACACACACACACACACACACACACACACACACACACACACACACACACACACACACACACACACACACACACACACACACACACACACACACACACACACACACACACGCAGGTGCGGTGCTGTGGTGCAGGGTTTCACAGAGACCTGTCAGTTATGTGATGTCATCTTGTTTAAACGTAGCCCTGGTAATATGGGAATACATATCATCGCCACAGCTATACTATCTGTCTCTGTCACTGTTATTGATATCAAGTCATTTTAATCAGAAAACACACAAAACACATGCCAGCTGAGGCATTCATCATTATGATACAGTGTATGTGTGTGTGTGTGTGTGCGCGCGAGAGAGAGAGAGAGAGGTTGTTTTGACAATCATTTTCACCATACACATATAGTTGTTTAATTTTACAGGTTGAAGTGACTTCAACCTTGTGTGTAAACCAGGAGACAAGTAAAGAAGAAGAGACATTCCATACCCATGCATGCACTGCAAATGGAGCCATGCATCCGCCAATCAAAAGCCAATCTTAAATAGGCAGTATAAATACCATAGCTGCTTGAGCAGCTATGGTGGGGAGGGGTTGTGCCTCCCATTTCTGTTGCGAGAGGCAACTGTGAAAGGGGGGAGCACAGGGGTTTATTACTAAACCCATACAATGTTCAGTTCTCAGGATAATGCCTGTGGTTTTACGTTGGTCTTACTTTGTGAATGAGCTGGGTTGAGAGGGCAATGGCATTAAACCACAATCAACAACTGAATAGTGAGTCGTACATGAAGGTCTTTTAAAAGGTAATATAATATAATAGCACAGGCAGGCAGACTCTTCACATACTATAGCATGTCTGAAATAAGTGTCAGAGCTCTCCATATATGGAGCTGACCTGTTCTGACATTCCATACAGTATGTTGACCTGACCTCATCAAACACTGTACACTCAAGACACTCTCCATATATGGCCAGTGCACGCTTCTCGCCCTCAGGTGTCTTACTGGTAGATTTGTTTGAACAGTCATTTTCTATATTATTTCATGCTAAAGTAACTTAATTTAAGGTATTGAGGGTTCAGAGAAGGACAGAGAAATGCGTCATGGGGAACTCCCATGACGCAGCTAAGAGCACACAAACATGCTTGTGGCAATAGTCCAATCAGGTCGCGGCTCATTTGTAAACAGACACGGTGCAGAGCCGATCATATTTCACTCCACCTCAGGTTTGTCCCGATTTGCAATGTTTCATTGAGAGGCAGAGAATTGCTCATTTTTATTGGGGGGCCAGGGCAGAGGCCCTGCCCAGAACCCGGGCAGAATACTTTTTATGGCGGTTCTGCACAACAGTGGGTGTGAGCGACTCGACACCGGGCACTGCACTTATATTGTGATGTCAGCGGTATCCCCTTTTATGCCCATATATGGAGTTCTTTGTCAGGCATGCCCAAATATGGAGTCTATGCAGATGTCAGAATGATGTCAGATGTCGGTGGGACGAACACGTATTTAGGCATGCCCAAATATATCTGCCCCGGGAAGAGGCCTTGTGATGTCAGCTATGGCCCGGGCAGAGGCCTTTTGTGGTGGTTCTGGACAACCGTGGGTCCTACCGACTCAACACCGGGCTCTGCACTCCCTGTGGGGGTGTGGAATACGTGTGTCGAATTTGAAGTAGGTTGGGCGAACGGTTCTCGAGGTACGTGTATTACAGACTTACAGACGTACACACAGACTTGGTGCATTTATAGTTAAGATTAAAAAAGATATATATATTTCGCTGGCGAATAATCGACTATTAATCAACTATTATGGTATTCGAGTCGACTACCAAAAATCATGTTTGGTAAATGCCCTAGGCCACACCTACTTCAGAGTGCATGCTGTTTGGCTGTCGATTTGTTCCACCACACACAGCGGCAAAGTTGAACTTTTCTTAACTTGTCCGCTCTGCTTTTTGGTGGCTCATCATCACTCTCTCGCAACAGGAAAGTGAGATACAGCGTGGTGTGAATTCTGCATTACAGTAGGAATCCTTCACCATTTCATGAACAGTGGAGCGTGTGACCCACGGCCCACTGTTCATGCCCCACATGATAATGGAGGAGAATGAGTAATGACTCCCACTATTCAGCCCATTGAATATTGCCGGTATAATACAAAGGCCTGTGGGTCTTTTACCATCTGAATCATTGATATGAGATGAATCATGTGGAGAAAGAGCCTTCCTGAGGAGCAATGCAAAGCGTTTGTCATCTTCCTCCCACAGCATGAGTTATTGTGATTTTATGAGCGACTCAACCCTCTAAAGGGTAATGGCATCACCCATTGAAATGTGTTGAATCATGCATACTATATACTCTCTTTAGCACTCTCTTAAAGCAATGCAGTTTGCCTACTGAATGGAGTACAGCATACTGTACAGTACGTTTATGTCTGTTGAATAGAATGCGAGGTATGTTTACAGTTTGTCCGTTGAATAGAGTTCCACATTAATGTTTGTTGAGACAACTAATGTGAATATGGGAAATGCATTCTGCCAGTTGCATCACAGGGATGATATACACCATATGACTAACTTGGCGAGTGCTGTACAGTGTGCGCGCACGTGCACACACACACACACACACACACACACACACACACACACACACACACACACACACACACACACACACACACACACACACACACACACACACACACACACACACACACACACACAGACACACTGACACACAGACACAACCACACACACTACCCGATTACTCACTAAATCCGTCAGGCAGGCAGTCACCGCAAGTAAGTTAAGATCTGTCAGATTTGTCGCTTTATTCTGAGCTTCTTAGGCTTCAGTGAATTGGCTAAATCGTAATGGATGGGTGCAGCCAGTCTCAATCTCTTTGCTATACTCAAACTTTAGAATCAGAACACTGGAACATGCATTGAGTTGGTGAGTGGCATTTCCTAGGTTGCAGTATATTGTACAGCAATCAAATTATTGGAAATGCGTCTGGTTTGTTACCTTAAGTGCTCCCCGAAAGTCCTATAATTTCACCAAGTGAATGCACAAATCCAAAATATTTATGATACAAGAACAAAGGACCTGATTTGTTACTCTTTGCGGCTCAGATCTGGCTTTTGCTTTTCTTTCTGACTGTCTAGAAAGAGTATGCACCAGAATTTGTTTTCATGACTTTCTAAATACCAGTACAGTACCATGTTGACAGCAGATGAGTCACAAAACTTTATACTGCACACATGCACGCACAAATCCCACACACACACACACACACACACACACATACACACACACGCGCACACACTCAGGCACTCACATAATAATTATCATGTCTTTGTTTCTGTGTAGTGGCCGTGATTCTTTGTTTATCCTCTCACAGCCACAAGTCGACACTGTGTCTCATCAGCCCTTTGAAGCCATGAATCGGGCTGTATTATTGCCCTAATTACGCCTTAATCAGAACTTATTAAACAAGTATGGGACTCGTTAGGTAGTTCATTAAGTCATTCCGTGCTGCTATTCGTTCATTAAGACTCTCTTTTCTTCTCTTCTCTTCTCAGGGAGTGAGGGAACGGCGAGGTCTGGGGCTGCGTACACACCTAAAGAACAAATGTTTGGTCCGTGTGCGATGCCTGATTGCTATTTGATTGCTGCTCCAATTCATTTTCAATGGGAGTCACGTCGTTTGATCGGACAAACCTGTCCGATGTGGGGGCGGAGGGCACAACAAACACATCGGACACCTTGTAGTCAAAACGGCCAAAGAAAAGGGTGGGACTTCAGATCGGACAGAAGGGTGTTTTTTAACCGCCAACTAATAGGAGAGAACTTCCGTTCTTGACAGCACTGGGTGGGGTTTAGGCTGTAGTCTTCTGAGTTACGTGACACAGACTATTATATCGCTTGTTTGTATGTCTTCTTTTGGCTATAGGGCCGTGCGTAACTTGGAGAGTCCAAGTTGCGCACGGCTGTCTCCAGTCAGTGAGTGAGTCCAGTCTGGTACTAAGTTCTATTCTATATACAGAAATACAGGACGATAGCCAAAATAGCCGTCGGGCCTCGGCAGTTGTGAGGCTGCATTAATAATTAGTTCTAAAAGCATGTCTTTTTTACGGGGATCACTATTGATTTTAATAGTAGACGCATATATGTCTATGAGTAGCCTAGAGTAGAAATGTAATGGCAGCGTACGAGGTTCACATGCGCAAATATAACAGATGTACAAGTTATCGACACGAATGGTACTTACGGTATGGTACACGATGTAAGCTTGTAGATCTGTTTATTTTAAGCATGCGCCACCACGCA
>NC_136811.1:26991475-27001475 GCF_951216825.1 Electrona antarctica | reverse complement strand
TTTGTGTGTGTGTGTGTGTGTGTGTGTGTGTGTGTGTGTGTGTGTGCACGTGTGCGCGTGCATGCTCGCAGAGTGTCCATCTGTGCTCACCTGTCTAAGTCTGTAATGTTGTGCTGGTGTGCATCTGAGAGGGCTTTTCACACTGTATGCGCATGCTGCATGCGTCCCAACTATACACTGTATGCGCATGCTGCATGCGTCCCAACTACACTGTATGCGCATGCTGCATGCGTCCCAACTATACACTGTATGCGCATGCTGCATGCATCCCAACTACACTGTATGCGCATGCTGCATGCGTCCCAACTATACACTGTATGCGCATGCTGCATGCATCCCAACTACACTGTATGCGCATGCTGCATGCATCCCAACTATACACTGTACGCGCATGCTGCATGCGTCCCAACTACACTGTATGCGCATGCTGCATGCATCCCAACTACACTGTATGCGCATGCTGCATGCATCCCAACTATACACTGTACGCGCATGCTGCATGCGTCCCAACTACACTGCATGCGCATGCTGCATGCATCCCAACTATACACTGTATGCGCATGCTGCATGCATCCCAACTACACTGTATGCGCATGCTGCATGCATCCCAACTATACACTGTACGCGCATGCTGCATGCGTCCCAACTACACTGCATGCGCATGCTGCATGCGTCCCAACTATACACTGTATGCACATGCTGCATGCGTCCCAACTATGCAGTCATGCATAGGCAGGATAATGAGTGTTTGTTTACACATGTACTGTACGTTAATAGTATTTTAAAAGGTGTACAAGGGGACTGTATCATGTCAAGTGTTTTGTAATAATAGTCTTGACTCTGTAATGCAGGGCTTTAATGGCTGGTGAATGGTGATATTTTCTTGTAAACATTCAGCCTCGTCAAGCAGTCACCGGCCCCTCCTTTCCTCCTGTCTCTATTAAAAGAGCAGACACTAGTAAAATTAGGCAGCTGTCTGTGCCCCCCTGCCCCCACCCTCTCTCTCTCTCTCTCTCTCTCTCTCTCTCTCTCTCTCTCTCTCTCTCTCTCTCTCTCTCTCTCTCTCTCTTGTTGTCTCTTTCTCACTCTTCATAAACCTAGCCAGCTGTCTGCCCTCCACCTTTGACCTTGTTTGGCTGAACAATGTGTGTGTGTGTGTGTGTGTGTGTGTGTGTGTGTGTGTGTGTGTGTGTGTGTGTGTGTGTGTGTGTGTGTGTGTGTGTGTGTGCGCGCTCATGTGTGTGCTCATGTGTGTCGGAGGGGGGGGGGGGGGGGGGGGGGGGCTTTCAGCATGACCCCTGACCTTTTGTGAGTGACGAGCTAAAGCTCCTCCACCCACCCATTCTGTCCCTCTGTTTCCTGACTGATAGCCTGTCAGTGAGACACACTTTCTGCCTACATTGTGCGTGCGTGCGTGCGTGCGTGCGTGCGTGCGTGCGTGCGTGCGTGCGTGCGTGTGTGCGTGCAAGCTTAAGGGTCAGAAAGGGGGACACTATCCAGACAAGTTAAAAAATAACAGCTCTTATGGTGGTGGAGTATGTGTGTGCTTATACATGTGTGTGTCTGTATAACAGAAACAGTCAGGTTGGTGTGTGTTTGTGTGTGTGCACGCGTGTGTGTGTATGTATGTATGTATTGGTGTGTGTGTGTAGGCGGAAGAGTATCTGGTAATTATTTAGTCAGGCTTCAACTTTGACCCTGTCTCTTGACCTTCCACATCCTGCCCAACTGGGGAGCAGACAGAAACACACACACACACACACACACACACACACACACACACACACACACACACACACACACACACACACACACACACACACACACACACACACACACACACACACACACACACACACACACACACACACACACACACACTACAATGGGGTCTAGGGGTCTGTGGATGTCAGTTGAGAGTGAATATACATGGCCGGGGGAGCTTGGGACTTTGCAATGTACTGATGTCTGTATAAAGGGAATAACAGAATGATATGACACTCATACATCATGTTAACACAACACTAAAGTACATTAGTAACACATGATAAGCTTATGATCAGACAGGGAATCCAGCAGAGAGAGAGAGAGCGAGAGAGAGAGAGAGAGAGAGAGAGAGAGAGAGAGAGAGAGAGGTGGAGTGGAGTAGAGTAGAGTAGAGAAGAGTTTTCAAAGTGAGACGAAGAGACTGCTTTTATATTCCTGTCTTATTTCTGATCTGGGAATGCAGCCGAGTACACACGATACATATCATTTATATTACATTGTCTGAGAGAGACAGAGCGCAAGACAGGTCTGGAGAGACAAATACACAGACAGGGTCTGGTGAGTCAGACATGTGATCAACAGACAGACAGACAGACAGACAGACAGACAGACAGACAGACAGACAGACAGACAGACAGACAGACAGACAGACAGACAGACAGACAGACAGACAGACAGACAGACAGACAGACAGACAGACAGACAGACAGACAGACAGACAGACAGACAGACAGACAGACAGACAGACAGACAGACAGACAGACAGACAGACAGACAGACAGACAGACAGACAGACAGACAGACAGACAGACAGACAGACAGACAGACAGACAGACAGACAGACAGACAGACAGACAGACAGACAGACAGACAGACAGACAGACAGACAGACAGACAGACAGACAGACAGACAGACAGACAGACAGACAGACAGACAGACAGACAGACAGACAGACAGACAGACAGACAGACAGACAGACAGACAGACAGACAGACAGACAGACAGACAGACAGACAGACAGACAGACAGACAGACAGACAGACAGACAGACAGACAGACAGACAGACAGACAGACAGACAGACAGACAGACAGACAGACAGACAGACAGACAGACAGACAGACAGACAGACAGACAGACAGACAGACAGACAGACAGACAGACAGACAGACAGACAGACAGACAGACAGACAGACAGACAGACAGACAGACAGACAGACAGACAGACAGACAGACAGACAGACAGACAGACAGACAGACAGACAGACAGACAGACAGACAGACAGACAGACAGACAGACAGACAGACAGACAGACAGACAGACAGACAGACAGACAGACAGACAGACAGACAGACAGACAGACAGACAGACAGACAGACAGACAGACAGACAGACAGACAGACAGACAGACAGACAGACAGACAGACAGACAGACAGACAGACAGACAGACAGACAGACAGACAGACAGACAGACAGACAGACAGACAGACAGACAGACAGACAGACAGACAGACAGACAGACAGACAGACAGACAGACAGACAGACAGACAGACAGACAGACAGACAGACAGACAGACAGACAGACAGACAGACAGACAGACAGACAGACAGACAGACAGACAGACAGACAGACAGACAGACAGACAGACAGACAGACAGACAGACAGACAGACAGACAGACAGACAGACAGACAGACAGACAGACAGACAGACAGACAGACAGACAGACAGACAGACAGACAGACAGACAGACAGACAGACAGACAGACAGACAGACAGACAGACAGACAGACAGACAGACAGACAGACAGACAGACAGACAGACAGACAGACAGACAGACAGACAGACAGACAGACAGACAGACAGACAGACAGACAGTGTGCCGAGACAGAGAGGGCCTGTGTGTGTGCGTGCGTGAGAGAAAGAAAGAACAAGTGAGCATTAGAGAAGGAATAGTGTAGCTGTGGGCTCTTTCCCTGCTGGTCATTACATTGTTCTTTTGGTGATAAGATCTACCCAGAGCCTCATATTAGCCCTCATTAAGCCTGCCAAGGCCCTGCCCCGTGGTGTGTGCATGTCCATATGGGTGTTCTGCACTGAAAACTGTGTGTGTGTGTGTGTGTGTGTGTGTGTGTGTGTGTGTGTGTGTGTGTGTGTGTGTGTGTGTGTGTGTCTGTGTGTGTGTGTGTGTGTGTGTGTGCAATTGTGCATGTGTGTGCATGTGTGTGTGTGTGTGTGTGTGTGTGTGTGTGTGTGTGTGTGTGTGTGTGTGTGTGTGTGTGTGTGTGTGTGTGTGTGTGCGCGCGTGCGTGGATGCTTGAATGCATGTGTGAATGTGCGTTTTTGAAAGAATGTGTGTTAGATGGGTTTTTCTGTTCCCTGTTTTACAGCAATAATTGAACAGTAATAACGGTCAATTACCTCTGTTCTCGTCTCTTGGGTAGATTATTTCTCGCCTGATTGGCCCCACTGTGGCCCCTACAGCATGGAGTCTTCAACAGGGGGTCCAGGACCCTTAGGGGGTCCCCAGTTACCGCACGGGCCGCCATATCTTTGTGTGATAGTAACTTTTTGTTTGATTTTGTATTTTACATTAACCACGTGAACCCCTGTATATTCTGGGGCCAGAAAATAGCCAGGTGTAGAGGGAAAAACCAAGTACAGAGGCAGCACATTAACCATATTAATGCAAGGAATGTGGAATTCCGTTTATTTCTCCACCCCCCGCCTGTGCCAGAACGTAAAAATCAGTCTTTCTTTAATGTAATTAAATCCGGTAATTTTTTTCCCCTTTTACTCACATGTTAGACAGCCTCCACACGGATCTGACGTGCACGCGGCCGCGCGGCCGCTTATTACTCTTTTTTCTGCTCAAAATGAGCCAAGAAACATGCGCAGTTGAGACCAGGAAGTTGTACATGACAAATCATAGATATGGCACAAATGGCCCAGCAGATGGCGTGATGCCACTGAAATATGCTCATCATGTCACGTCATTGCATTTTACCTTTTATATTAACGTTTTAACAGCAAGTGGATAAGTAAGTCCCAGCATGGATCATCACACAGACAGTAATGTTGGTCGGACGTGACATATACAAGCATCTCTCCTTTCAGTGGCATCACGCCATCTGCTGGGCCATTTGTGCCATATCTATGATTTGTCATGTACAACTTCCACGTGCTCCTCGTCCTCTTTAAATAGTCCTTGGTTGCCCTGGGATCTCTTCTTCTATACTGTGGTATTTCGTGCATTTGACTGGCACTGGCCTCACGATCCCCGCCTATGGGTCCATAGTGCTGTCAAACACGTCCATGAAGCTATATGAAATATATGAAAAGGTTTAATCCGTGAGACCGCAATAGTAAGGGTCTCTCTCTATCTCAGCTAAGGGGTCCTTGGGCATGAAGAACATTGAAGGCCCCTGCCCTGCAGCATGTGGCCCCTGGCCATGCAAAGCAAGTATGAGGGCTATTTATCTGGACAGTGGTGGACAGTAAAAAAAGTACACTTACAGTTGTTGAGTAGGCCTGCTTAAAACAATGTTTAGCTGTATTTTACTTGAGTATTTGTATGTTTGGATACTAGGAAGGGTGGGAAAGTACATTATTAATTATCCACTTAAACCCTATTTCCAAAATTGTGAACTAGCAGTTCTACAAGCTCACTACGTAAGACCACCACTGATACACCTTTTTGGGGTTGCATCATTTTCTTTATCACTGCATCCCTTCCCTTCATCTAAAGCAAAGCAATTCTATTTTCATCTGTGTGATCATTTTAAAATGCATAGCTTATAATTATGAGTGACATTTAAATGATGGCAAACAATGATCATAAAATACCCTCCAAAATAAAACATAAAGTGCATGTTGGCACATAAGTGCTTCCCCAGTGTTTCCCAAGGCATAAAAAGGTGCCCAATAAAATGTAGTGCTGAATAAAACGCACGCACGCACGCACGCACGCACGCACGCACGCATGCACACACACACACACAAAATAAAAATAAAAAACCTATAAAAATGTAATAAGATTGACGAGGAATACAATAAAAGCACTTGAAAGAACAAACTCATTTATGGTCAGGCTTGAGTTTTGCCTGAGGGGAAAAAGCACTTTTTGGTCTTAACCACTGACACTTTGTGTGAATGGCCTGGCCTGTTTGGAGGATATTGAAGTGTGTTTCTGGCAGTGCATGTATGGGAACTGGGTTGGGAATTTGGGCAGGGTAGTGTTTAAGGTGGAGATACCCAAATCCACAAACACACACAGCTGTCCACATTGACACATTCATTTAATTTCAAGTGGAAAACACAGACTTTTCCTCTCTTTTAGGCTTGTGAAGTGTCGTGCGTCTGGACTCCTGACTTGTTTGTGTAAACAGATGCAGGGAGTGCACAGGGTAATACTATCCTGGTGTTGAGGAGAGTGCACAGGGTAATACTATCCTGGTGTTGAGGAGACTAGGAGAGGTATAGGACAGGGGTCCTCAACTAGAAATGCTGAAGGTCCACAAATAAAAAACAGTCAAACCAAGCTTATACAAATCGGGTCCCATCCAACCAACCAATACTGGGGTGCAGAGTATGAAAATATTTTTTTTCACTTTGACAAATATTCGTTATTCACCTCCAAAAATCCAATTGTGTTCATTCAACTGAATGTGTGAATGTGTCATATTAACAGCCATTAACAGCTAGTGAGCCAGTCAGCGCAACATTGTCATCATGACATGCCGGCCCATAACAGGCACACACCCACACACACACAATCAGTCGATCCACATTCAGAGCGTAAATATTTTTTTTCACTTTGACAAATATTCATTATTCACCTCCGAAAATCCAATTTTGTTCATTCAACTGAATGTGTGAATGTGTCATATTAACAGCCATTAACAGCTAGTGAGCCAGTCAGCGCAACATTGTCATCATGACATACCGGCCCATAACAGGCACACACGCACACACACACAATCAGTCGGTCCACATTCAGAGCGTTAATTGCGTTGAGCGGAGAATTCAACTCGCGGTCGCGGTGACTTTTTTTCTTCTCTTTATTCTATAATTTCTCCAGGGTCCGCAGAGAGGTGTGCCGCGGTCCGGTCGTGGACCGCGCTCCGCCTGTTGAGGACCACTGGTATAGGCCATTCTGTGGGCTCACTGCATGGTGGGCCCCCAAATAATTGACAAAACAACTACGATTTTAATGATAATATATAACAATAATATTTAAAACAAAATAAGTAAAGCATATATCACAGTATGTTTTCTTTAAAACTTTAAAAAGGTGAGAGAAATAATAAGTTAAAGTAGGCCTATACTATGTTAGTTCCATTGATCCAAGACGATCATTAAAATAAATTAAAATAAATCAGCTGCCGTGTCACATTGTCAGGTTGGCCCTCAGGCCCTGATCCAGCCAAACGGTTGAGCCACTGGTATAGATAGTTTAAGACATTGGGATCTCTGTGAAAGCCGTGAGTTTATCACCAAGCATGCCACCGTTCATATTACTGTAAACAGAGTCAGCGTCGAAACTCCAATTGCAAAGTGTGCTTGTTCATGTTATGTCATTTGCAAATCCATATACATGAAATGGATCACTATAAGTTAGGCTACTTAGGTTTTGAGAACAATTGCAATGAAATGTTTGTTACTGACATAAAATAGATAGCTACAGAACAACAACAACAAGTATTTTTACTTGAAGAAATGTTCATGGAGCCCTATATGCCCTGTTTTATACTGCCCCATGCTTTGGTGTGGCGCGTAAATAGCCCAAAAGGACATGACAAGGACAAGGACAAGACAAGTAAAGTGGCACTGGTTAGAGAAGAACTCACTTAGCTTAAAATTCTGGTTCTGAAAATAGTGTCCGTCCCCGGACACCATTTTCAGAACCAGAATTTTAAAGGTCCTTGAGGTTTTATCCACTTTAACCCTATACTGCACTGTTTTCCAAACAGTGGGTCGGGACCATAGAGTTATAAATCATAGAGATGAGACCAGAATACCCCTCCCATACACTTGCATGGAGTTGCTCAACCAGCGCATGAGGCGTTTTCAGCCCTTCTTCCGGGTGGGAAAAGTGGTGGACTCTGCCCATTTTGGGCCTCTCTACGTGATAGAATTGCATTCAATTCAACAGAGCTTTTATGAACGCGCCGGGCCGAAAGTATGAACGAGCACCGCACGTTGTGGGAACCACTGCTATACTATCAGATTTTAAAATCCTCATCATTTTTCGACCACGGTCGACCACGGTGGATTTCACAATGCCACGCCAGACTTCCCGGTCCTTCATTGCCCCCAGATGACATCAGGGAACGACAGTTTTCTACCTCTGGTCTGCTTTGAGGCAGGATTCCAGAGAAGAAGGGAAGATATATAATAACCTCATTGTCAGCTCTGTAGTGGCCAGCAATCTTCTAAACCGGACTAGTGAAGAAACACGGGGAAGGTTGCCGTATAATAGAGAAGTCGATGGGTGGCTCTTCCAAGAGAGATTTTGCGCTCTCATTAGAAGGGGGGTGTAAATGCCATCTAGCTGTTTCTATAATGTCTTCGAAGGTGTCCATGTCTCGTACCCATAGAGTAGAATCAGCTCGACGGTCTACAAGACACGTTCTGATGTTGTAGTTGTAATATTTTCAAAACAAAACATTTTGTTGGAACTTTTTAACACAAATGACACAAAATTCTGGCTCCCTTCTTTTCAGAAGGGGGTCTTCGGTCAAATCCATCTACATTTGGCTTATTGAATATTTGACACAGTTCTTGGCCCATGTGGCAACACTCCCCAAGGTGTGTGTTGTTGTCAGGACTACAGCTATGGGCTTGTTCAATGTCACCTCGCACCAGGCCTCAACCTTGGTGACCTCTCACCTTTGGAAGGGTGACCTTTAACCTTTGGAGAGCCGACCCTTGACCCTGACAGGTCCTAATGGTGAGGAGAGGGCTGCTGGTGACAGGAGGCAGATGGAAACACACGCACGCACACACACACACACACACACACACACACACACACACACACACACACACACACACACACACACACACACACACACACACACACACACACACACACACACACACACACACACACAGTAGGCATGCACACATAGGTCCTCATTCACAACGGCGTTTACGCTCATACCGTTACGTAACGTGAGCGGAGCGTGAGCGGACAGGCATTTACGTGGATTCCCACATTACGTGGGAATTCATGAACTTGAACGTGAACTTGACGGTGACGTCGGATGGTCGGAATCTCCGCTAAAAGCTGCGCCAGCTCAGAGGGTCGTGTACTGCTTGCGTAGATTTATTCAGAAGGCTTTAGTCTTCATTCTGAATCAATTCAAAGTCCCCAAATCTCAGATAAAATATGTAGGCATGTGTCCAAAACATTAGTCAGCTGTCAGCACATAAAAAAATGATAGCTTATATAAAAGCCAAGTATCACTTGGATGCCTAAATGCATGCATTCTAGAGGCAGGTTAGCCTAGAGTCCCATACAGAAACTGCCCCTACAAACCCGACACCTTTTTTATTTATTTATTAGGATATTTCTAGCATGCGCGATTGCGCTGCACTTGACAGCTTTCTACTCGCAGTGCAACGCGTTGTGAGCTTGTAGATCGGCTCTCGCGGACTCGCGCTGCATGTTAAAAAACAAACTCACAATTATAATAAGAACATACACTTATCTGCATTCTGCACTGTACGAATTCATTGGAAAATGAATATAACGGTGCGGTGAGCCCGGCCCGGACAGAACAGATTATTTATATGGTTCACAGACATGCAAGTCCACATTATTGCATCAGCGCGTGCAATTCGGCCAGTCATAGTTTTAAGCCAGTGCACCTTAATTCATTATAATATGGGGAACTTATAGCTAGGCTGTAGGCTACTACATTGATGAGATCAATCAAGTTTGGTGCCAAATGTCCCGCGAAATTCGCGAATCATTTTAATATGACGACATCATCATAAATTAACCTGCACTTAGATCTGACAAAGAGGAGGCTACCCGCCGGGTTGAAATTTTAAATAGCTATAGGCCTACAACAAATCCATTCAACAAATCCATTCTCCACATGGCATTCAGACAGATGACAGTGAGATGATATTAATCTATTCCCCGCATGAATCAATGCAGCTCTGATAAAAACTATCGGATATATGTTTTACCTCTGCAAAGGTGTGAGTGAGCAATTG
>NC_136811.1:26966475-26986475 GCF_951216825.1 Electrona antarctica | reverse complement strand
ATGCGTATGCGTGCGTGTGCGTGTGCATGTGCGTGTGCATGTGCATGTGTGCGCGCGTGTGTGTGACTCAGCTGCTTACGATAGGAGCCTGTAAGAAAATGCCTCCCCTTGATTTCATCTCTCTCCTTAATGCTCTCTCCTCTCGTCTCCTCTCGTCTCCCTCATATACCCTTTCCCTTTTTCATTCTCTCTTTTCCTTTTTCTTTCTCACGCTCTCTTGCACTCCCTCCCTCTTTCTCTCTTGACATTATCCATGAACGTCAAACCATTCGTTTTTCCAAATGTTACTTGCTTGTCGTCATTGAATCTCAGACTGTAGCCACCCAAGCACGCGGGTCGGTCAGTTTGTCTCCCTCCCAACAGGCAATGTGTTGAACAAAATGTGCATAACACATTCAAGCCTCACATTCATGAGGTTCACTCATGAATGTTTCATTGTGATCTTATACGTGTACATTAGCACCGGCTCAGCCTCGAGCGTGTGTACACAGAAAAAGTTGAGGTGTTAGTACAACTCTGACAGAACTCAACAGAACTTCCATCTGTTTCTCTTTCACTCCTTGTCCTTTTCACTTCAAATTCATAAAAATAACCATACAATGGTTGTATTACAACCATATATCAACAAATCACCGCATTCCTTCTGACGTTGCCTCTCTCTTTTTCTCTCTCTTTCACTCACACATTCTAGATGTCTTCCCGAGGACAGTGTGCAACAGAAAGGATATGTCTGCACACCGTTTTGAAAGCTCCCAAAAACAGACAAACAAGAGCAGCCCTGCCTGAGGACCAGAAGTCCCAAATGATTTCCTTCTGATCCAAAGTGGATGAGCAGTAGACGTTTTGCTTTCCCACGCAGGAGATTCATGTTCCAATCCAGGTACCGTAATTGCATTCTGTGAGAACAAGCTATCCTACCCCCCCCCCCCCCCCCCCCCAATTGTCCCACAAATGTTGACTTGTCCCACAGTTTGCACTTTGGAAAAGATCCCAGCGAATACATTGTAATCTTCTGCATTAGCGAGTGGTTGAAAATGAACTCTAAGCAAATACACAGTGAATTCACTATGAATCACGCTCGAGTCATTGAGGTAAGCCTCTCTCCTCTGACTCTTTTTCTCTCATGTGTACGTCAGTCTGTCTCTCTTTTACCCCCAGGGGTTGATGGTTGCCAAGAAACAATTAGCGAGTCTCTATGCTGGTTTGAATGCCTATTTCAACATCAGTTCTTGTGGTCCAGGCTCAGAACTGACTTCTTCTAATGTTTAACTCCAGCCACCAATGTGTATATGAGTCAGGTTCTGTCAGCCATTTATCCTGGTGTTAAACAGACATTGAAGGCCCATGAATCTTTTCTTCCTCACGGTTTCATAAACCTTTTTCTTTTCTTTTTTTTTAGCCTGGGACCCTGGGGATCTGGGAACAAGGCTCGTTAAAATGTGACTTAAAATACCGGGACTCAGCAGAACAATGTATGTGATCCATTTTGAAGTAAGGGAAACTAGGTGACATTTAGCTGGAGTAATTAGTACACTGATCCTATGCTGTGTATTCGTGCCCTGATACCATCTCATTGCATCCTGTGCTGTTTTCTAGTGGCTGACACTGACACAGTCCAGTGTCACTGACTGACAGTGGGCTGACTGTCTGATGTGTCCACCACTTTGGTCCAAAAGAACATATCGTCACTTTCGGGCAGAAATCTCATATTTCCTTTCAACTTTGTATGCTTTTTCGTCACTTCATGCCCTACTTTGTCTTACAAGAGTGTCAAGCTAAAGCCGTTTCTGAAAAAGTCTCGAAAAAATAATGGTTTTAGCTTTCCACCCGAAAGCGACATTGAAAACGTCTGGCAGGATTGCCATGGAATTTGTGGTTCACCTTCCATGCTTCCCAGAGGATGCTCTTTCATGCTGATCCTCCTGATTTTGGGGGACTTCACTGCCTTTCCTCTAGTGCCACCCTTTGGCCAACACTCCCATTGCACACACAATACCGTCTCTAATGGCCAGAGTGCATTCAGGCTGCCTGGAGGATGAACCCTGGCCATTTGAGTGATCCTATGATGTCATCTTTACCCACATCTTATAATGTAATGGATTTGGTAGACTGCAGGTTCTAAAACGGTTAGTCCCAATCTTTGATTCTGATTGGCTGGTTTCCTTTTAGAACACGTACTAAATGCGACTGTAATCTACACTGGCTTAAATCAGTTCATATAAATCCCAGGTGTGTTATTTTCTTCCAGTGTATCGGTAGCTGAAAGGGGATTTCCTTACACACCCTGGCTGTGCAGGGCTTCTAAGCACTGCCCCCGCGCATAGCATGTTGACTAGAAGTGAATATACTATGAATCACGCCCGAGCCAAAGAGGCAGTCAGAGGCTTTCAGCCTTTATAAAATACAAGGTAACTTGAGACCTCTCGTGGCTTATAGCTTTAATGAACTATACTAATTATGGTTAGCCATTGTCTTTCCTCTAGCGCCGCCCTCTGGCCAAATGCCCAGAAGGAGGGAAGGAGCAGTGTGTAAGGGCTGCTAGAAGGGTTTTAGACTAGTCTTGCCAATCTACTTCCACACTTTGTGAGCTTGTAGATCAGTTATTTGAACTACTTTAAAATCTTGTGTACAGGGTTTGAGGAGGTCAGATCAACATGTGTTATGACCTGGCTCTTGGGCCATAACAAAGGAGGAAGACACACAGCTGTTTAAAAGTGCACAAAACAATATTTATTTACAATATAAACAAACATATGATTCAAACAATACTAATGTACTAAGTGGGGTGTGTTAATCAGTAGATCAGTAGTGTAAGTGAGTGGATGTGTGGTGAGTGTAGTGTGGGGTGTTGACTGGTGCAAACACATGCTGCTGCTCTCATGGAAGGAGAGAGAGTGAGGCCAGCCAACTCCCAGCTCTTTATAGAGCACACTGACCAGGTGCTCCCAATGCACTGATTGGCAATTCCTCAGGACCTGTGGGAAGCAAAGACCTAGGCCTACAGGAATACACACAGGCCCTAGTAGGCCAACTACAGGGGCTGTGACACCCTCCCCCTACAAAACGAGGACCCTTAAGGGACCGAGATAAACTAGCAGGCAAAATACTCAAAATATAAACATAATAGAAAACACTGATAACTCACAACTCATTACCCCAATAACCCAAATACCAAGTCAATTGTTTTTAGAGAGAAGGTGTGACAATACATTTGCCTCAAACTTTGGTCTAACCAATTCCATCCCAGCATACCAGGCCTTTCCTCAGCAACCAAGATTAAACCTAGGATTCGTGGAGCATTTAAGAGGAGACGGACGGGGACCAAAAGCCAGATTACACAGAAAAGACCAGGATATGAGACAACACAGATCACATTGTCCGTGGCAGTATCTGGCTGAGGGGCAGGTAACCCTGTCAGCTCTAGCCCTAATGCACAACAGCACCAGCTTGTTTGGAGCTCCACCTCTCAGAGGCGGAAGGCGAGCCGAGACTATCGTCCCCCCCAGCATATAAACCTACCACATTGTGGCATGATGTTTCACCATCTAAAGCTGCCAGCAGCTTTGACACGCCCACAAGGCAAACAGAGACATTACACATTTTAACTAGAAAAAGTGCCCTTCCGGGCACAGGTCTCCACCAGGAGGATAGGACTGTGTGAGATGTTTGGCAAAATGTTTAGGAGTAATATAAACATGTTTGTTTGTTTGTTTGTTTTTTGCAACAATGTTCTTTTGTTGAGGAAATGCAGAGCCAGATCACTCATAGCATCTCTGAGGATAGAATTCTGGATGAGCAGGACATGTGCAGCATTTTGAACAAAACGGGCCACTCCTGAAAACTTTGGAAGGCAATGTTAGCCAATCAGTGTAGAATCTGAGAAATCCAACAGACTGTCTTGTTCACATGACTACAGAGATCATGTGTACCAATTTGCGTGAGATTTGGATGAAATCTGTGCAACTAACATAAGCAATGTGTTTTGCAGAAATCGGCCTCATGGTGGCGCTATAACCGGTAGATGTGGAGGGATGCAGAGACAATGTTTTTCCATGGCCTCTAGGGAGTGCGCATACATAAGTTGTATACAGATCGATGCAGTTATAGCTAAAAACAGGAATTGGCCTGTTATAGCACCACCATGAGGCTGATTTGGAAAAGAATGAGTGGCATGTCGTCCTCGGCCTAGTGGAAATGTGCGTGTATAATTTCACGGAAATTGCACACTGTTTGTGATTTGCGACATTTTGTTCGAAACGGACCAATCATGTGAGCTTTGGAAGCCAATCTTAGCCAATCAGGATGGAAGATGGGAAATGGTGCAGATCCGTGTTGATCACATGACTATGAAGATAGTGTATACCGAATTGTGTGATGTATGGATAAAATGTGTACGAGTAATGTACAGAAATGTGTTTTGCCTAAATCGGCCTCATGGTGGCGCTATAACAGGCCATTGAAGAATATTTGGGGCAGAGGTTCGTTGTTGGCATCCAGGGAGTGTGTGTGCAAAGTTTGGCATGGATCGGGCCAACGGTGGCAGAGATTAGCTGGTAACGGACGGACGGAAGGAAGGAAGGACGGACACACACACACACACACGGACGGAGTGCAAAACATACTCTCTCCCCATGCCTTCGGCCTGGTGGAGACAACAATCAGCAACACAAAAGTGCTATATAGTCAATTCATCATTTATTATTTTTAAGGATGGGAATCTGCACAAACCATACACCTGCCAAACCAACTTAACCAAACCAATGTAACCAACGTACCAGACATAGTTTTTTAAGATAACTATAAAACACCAAGACAAACTCCAAAATTAATTTCAGCTCAACCAATTCGATCTGCATCCAGCACACCAGGCCTTCTATCAGCAACTAAGATTACCGGTATTCTTGAAGCATTTAAGAATAGAGGAACAGGGACATAGGTAGATACAAGACAGAAACAGGCCAGACTTGAAAATGACAAAACACAGTTCACGTTGTCCAACATTACATTTTCTGATCTCAACATTTTCTGATCCAATATATAAAATCCAGTCATTCAGGACCCTTTAATAAGGCCAACCTGAATACAACAGCGGGTGGAGGCTCCTCCCAGTTCACCGGGAGTGTGCGCACAAAGCCCCACACCTATCCATCCAGCATTGCCCTTCACCAAACCCCCCTCCCCAACCAACCCATATGTCAGAAGAACAGGGGAAACGAACACTGTCTCCCAGCCATTCTGGCCTGACGAGACAAGTCGCAAACTTTACAGGATAAAACCAAAATCTACACCTCCCAACCATCTACAGCCTGACAGATACAACACTGTCTCCCAGCTGCACCAGCCTGGTGAAGACTACTCCTGCCATTACCAATTTTAAACAGCTCCCACACATGAAGCTCACAAGATATGTACGGACAACAAAATGCTGCCCAACCAATTCAGACAACTATGAGGACAAAACTATGAGGACAAGTGAATTTACAATTCACAATTACAATTGACAATTAATCAACACAAAAACTAACAAAAAATGCTCTCTCCAACCCTGCAAAGCTAGATATGACAGGCATGCCTACAGGTGCGGTGATCCCCCTACCTCAGCTGCCTAACCAAAAACTAAACTGACTCACTTGCCCTGGTTCTCAGTAGCCCTCCTGAGTCCCCCATACCGACAAGGCATCCCAGTGGTACCACCCTGTCCCATCTTGTGTGGAACAGAATCTACAAAGACAAATCAACAAAAAACAAAAAAATACAGCGAGTCCCACAGGGGGAACCACCATTAATCCTACACAGGGGCCACCAAGCCTCAGACAAAACACACTTGTCACACCCACCCCAACTTCTAACACTATAGCCATACTCATGAAATGACCAGCACCAAACCAAATATCTTATATATAACCAAACTGAACCAACAAATACTACAACCAAACACTTTAACTACCGTGCACATCCTCCTAACACCAAATACTATGACTAATTTGACAATCTACAAGTTGAAACAAAACAGGAAGTTAGTTACTTTACCTGTTAACAAAGTCATGCCAATCCGAGTTCAAATCACAAGCCCCCATGTTATGACCTGGCTCTTGGGCCATAACAAAGGAGGAAGACACACGGCTGTTTAAAAGTGCACAAAACAATATTTATTTACAATATAAACAAACATATGATTCAAACAATACTAATGTACTAAGTGGGGTGTGTTAATCAGTAGATCAGTAGTGTAAGTGTGTGGTGAGTGTAGTGTGGGGTGGTGAATGATGCAAACACATGCTGCTGCTATGGAAGGAGAGAGAGCGAGTGAGGCCATGCAGCCAACTCCCAGCCCTTTATAGAGCACACTGGCCAGGTGCTCCCAATGCACTGATTGGCAATTCCTCAGGACCTGTGGGAAGCAAAGACCTAGGCCTACAGGAATACACACAGGCCCTAGTAGGCCAACTACAGGGGCTGTGACACATGTCAGAACAGGTCAGCTCCATATATGGAGATCTAAGGGTGGCAGCGGCAGTTTCGGGCCGGGCCTTAATTTTCGGGCCTGTTGAGAACTCTAGTTTTCGCCGGCTGCCGGGCGAGGCTGCACAAATAACTTTGAGGCAGGCCCGTCTAGAGTTTAAATGGACAGGTATCAGTCAAAAGGGAGACATCGAAGAGGAAGGATCGATGGGGAAGGATCAACATATGGAATGTCAAAACAGGTTCTGACATATATCTACAGTATACTAATATTGATGGCATCATATTAGATCTCCATATGGGCTTAATTGCGACAGCAGGTTGCATTTACTATGATGTGATCCCTGATTTACTATCATCCCTGATGATGTCATAGTTATTTCACGAGACCTGGGCACAATATATAGGGGCTTTCCCCATGTATGGGGATTATGAGTGACGTGACGTGACAAAAAAACGCAAGGTTTCATAGTTAACTACGACCTATGGTCGCAATTAAACACTTCAGGGTCCAGGTCTATTTCTCTCCTGCTCCGTCTCAGTCTAGATTCACACTGTTTTCGTAGTGACCACTAAGGTGTATGAGTCAGATCCATTAAGTCTTTTCCTGTCTTCTTTGCTGTCCTTCTCTTTGTCAAGCCTAACGTTGCTGTTGGGCAGAAACCTTGTATCTTTTCCTGTTTAGTTTTTTAGATTCATACAATTCTAAAGTTGAAAGTAATAGCAATGCCCTATTTCTCATGACCATGAGATGTGTTGTGTCACTGTAGACCAGCTATTCTCACTACTTTTGAATAAACAAATAATAATTGAGAATCTTTTGAAGATAAAACAAAAAGGTCTATAATTGCATGCCCAAAATAGGACCAGGTTGGAAGTGTTGAAGTCTGTACTCTGTAGGTTTTATAAATATTTAACCAATGAAAAGTATTAAGAGATTGTGACTCACTAAATAATAACTATGCATCGGAAACATTGGAACAGAGGTTGTTTTTTACCCATTTCCTGAATACAAGATTTCCACCCGACAGCAACGATATGCATTTAAGCAAGTGTGAACTCAGTCAGACTCCCACCACGGATGTTTAATGATGACTCCAAGTATGTCGACTGCCAACAGAATATGTTACAGGCTTACAGCACAGATAAAGTTACTCCAGCACAAACTATAAGTGTAACATAGTGTGATTTCTTTCCAAAGCTGCTAAACAGTACAAATGTTATGTCTCAAATGACTTGATTTTGTATTACAGTGCAAACTGTTCCCTAACATGAAATTATACCCAGCCACTTGGGGTATCACACCACGGAGTCTCACATTTAATGATAGGAGCACTCCTCCCAATCTCCAGACAATGGCACACAAAGAAGGGAGAAGCCATACCCTTGGGCAGGCTTTTTCATGTACTAATTTACTGTCACTGTGGTCAGAATAGCTAGAGGTATCAGATTTATTGAAAGAAGGCTTGTAACACAAGACAGGAATTACTCAGCGTTACGCAACCAAGGTATGGAGGTGAAACACAGTAGTGATGCAAAGCTACCATAGAATAGTAATTGAAGACTCACCATGGAGACTATTCTCCATTCTCCCAATGTAAGCACATCTGACACCTACAATGCCGTTTGACCATGATGCCAGTAAATTACTACATAATTACCCTACCCAGGAGTATGTGTTTCCCTTTCCTCTTCAGGTATCGTTCCATATGATAGGATTCATCTCTTCAAATCTTGTATTTGGGCATTCACTCTCCTTTATCCCTGATGACTTGTATTTCGGTGGATGGCGACCTCAACTGACCTACCATGTCCTCGGCTCTGCTCTTAGCACCAAAACCCACTTGGGACATCTCATATTCTGCACTTGTCAGCAATAATACTGTGATCTCCTTTATGCAGTTCCACTGCTCTGCATCTTAAACCGTCATCTTCTTTATTCAGTTCCACCGCTCTGCATCTTAACCACATAAACCCCCAGCATTCGTATCGTGGGTAAATCTTTTAGAGATAGCAAATAGCAGATCTACAAGCTCACAATCCATCGGACTGCAACACATTGTGAGATTGTAAATCAGCTATTTTCAGCAAAGATATTTAATGTAGAGCAAGCACAGAAAAGTCACTAGTGTGGTCCCTGAGGGACTCCGGTCGACCAAGAATAGGGTTTCAGTGGTGTTGCGTGCAGAATGCGTGTGCAATATCAACAAGAGTGAACATGTTACCAACAACAATCTGTATGAGGGAACACCAAGGGTGAGCGAGAAAATAGCAACCAGGAGAATGAGAACTAGCAGGACACCAACACAACCAGGAGAATGAGAACTAGCAGGACACGAACACACGGGCACTGGTCACGAGGACATCCCACATGAACATACATGGACGGACATACTCAAGAAAGATGCCGTGGAATGTATAGACGAGCTGGCCAGATGTACTGTATAGAGAACCAGGAAGACTAGAGGGCTCGTCTGAGGACAAGAGAAGAGTAAATTTTTACGGTTTGGCAGAATCGTGAACAATCTGTCCGGGTGTTTGTGTCCGTTTGTCTGAGACAAAATCTCACAAACCACTGGACTGATCAAGCCAAGCTCCTTGTGCACATTGCCAGTAGGCCAATTCATTACCAAGGAAGTCTATTTTGTCAAAATTGTTCGGGAATATTTTACTTAGATTTTATAACAGATGTCAATTGGGTTCAGATCGTGTTGAAACGTTGTCCAAATTTGAAGTCACACATCATCACTGACACATCATAGATCAATGATTCTCAGCCTGCGGGCCGGGGCCCACTGGTGGGCCATGAGGATATCCCCCAAATAAGTGGCAAAACACTAGGATTTTAATGATAATATAACAAAATTGAATGATGAATATGAATCATCTGGAGGCTTACCAGGGTATGTTATCCCAACTCCAGACACTAAGTCGGATTTGTTTCGGTGGGGGTTGGCCTCCGCCAAGGCTGGAGCTCACTGGTGGAGCTGTTGCCCCCGCGACCCGACTACGGATAAGCGGTTGAAGATGGATGGATGGACGGAATCTGGAACTGAATTCAATATTCATTAATTCAGATTATTGTCTTTTGTCTTTTCTTTTTTTAATACGTTTTCAAATGTTACAGAAAATACCCTATTCCACCCGTCCCCCACCCAACAACCCATTATTGAACGATAAATAAATAAATAGAACATAAATAAATATTCAGAAGGATGTTTTATACATTTTAAAACCCTCTTGAGGATACAAGGGCAGTGCATGCGTGCCTGTACTGTATGTATGTATGCATGTAGGGCAGGTTTGTGTGTGTGTGTACTGTATGTGTGTGTATGTGTATGTGTGTGTGTGTGCGTGTGCGTGCGTGCGTGCTTGCGTGTGTGGTGGGGGGTCATGCTACCGTGAGGGTTCACAGGCATGTTTGTGCACTTGTGTCTGTCAGAACGTATGTGGGCTTGCTTGCTGGTATCTGTGTGTGTGTGTGTGTGTGTGTGCGTGCGTGCGTGCGTGCGTGCGTGCGTGCGGGCGGGCGTGCGTGCGTCCGTGCGGGTGGGCGGGCGGGCGGGTGGGTGTGCGTGCGCGCGCGCGGGTGGGTGCGCGTGTGTGTGTGTGCATGCGTGAGCAGCATCTTGCATAAGTGTTCACAGGAATGATTGCATGATTGTGTTTGTGTTGGTGTTGGTGTACAGTATATGAGAGTGTGGGCCTGCATGCATAAGTGGGAGCTGACATGCTTGTGCCCTTGTGTCTGGGCTTCTGTCTGAGCGTTTATGTACACGCACGCACGCACGCACACACACGCACACACACACACACACACACACACACACACACACACACACACACACACACACACACACACACACACACACACACACACACACACACACACACACACACACACACACACACACACACACACACACACAGCCTATGGTGTAGGCCAGGGCTATTTTTGTGTTGTCATGTACAGTATGAGTGGATATGGTAACTTTGTATGTGAGTGTGTATATGTGCATGACCGCGTAGCCGAATGGTGCACTGTATGTTTCTGTGTGTGTGTCTGTCTGTCTGTCTGTCTGTCTGTCTGTCTGTCTGTCTGTCTGTCTGTCTGTCTGTCTGTCTGTCTGTCTGTCTGTCTGCGTGCTTGCGTGCATGTGTGCATGTGTGCATGTGTGCGTGCCTGCATGTGTGCATGTGCATGTGTGCTGCTAGTATGTAGGTCACCACTATATTCCTGATAAGGTCTAGTCCTCTGGAGAACTGGAAGATATGAGAGCCTAAATTAGCCACTATTATGTGTGTGTCAGTGTGTGTGTCTGTGTGTGTGTGGGGGGGTGCTGTCTCCATGTATGTGTGTGTGCGCGTGTGTGTTCACGAATATGTACATGTGTGTAGATGTGCGTTAGTGCAAACGCTGCGTGCGCAACAGTGTTAACTTGCATGCTTGCACATGTGTGCAGGCAATTCCATCAGAGTGCTTGGCTTGTGTTCGTCTCTGTGCTCGGTGTGAAATTGTAGGCTATTATCAACACATTGCATTCATGGGTGTGCACAAGTTACAGTGTGTGTGTGTGTGTGTGTGTGTGTGTGTGTGTGTGTGTGTGTGTGTGTGTGTGTGTGTGTGTGTGTGTGTGTGGTGTGTAAATGAGAACATTAACATCAGACAGGCTAGTGGATTTTCCCCGACATGTCGTTGCTGGGACTGAGAGCACTCAGCCTGTCATTTTACAGCCCCCAAGGAAGATCTGAGATATAGTCGCTCAGCACGGCTATATTTTCATACTCACTTGTTCAAAAAGTGCACAAAGTACATCCAATAGAGCAGTGTGGCACACAGAGCAGTGTGGCCCTGTACACTGAAGTGTACATCCAATAGAGCAGTGTGGGTGTGGCCTGTACACTGAAGTGTACATCCAATAGAGCAGTGTGGCCCTGACTGTACACTGAAGTACATCCAATAGAGCAGTGTGGTCCTGTACACTGAAGTGTACATCCAATAGAGCAGTACGTGGCCCTGTACACTGAAGTACATCCAATAGAGCAGTGTGGTCCTGTACACTGAAGTTCATCCAATAGAGCAGTGTGGTCCTGTACACTGAAGTACATCCAATAGAGCAGTGTGGCCCTGTACACTGAAGTACATCCAATAGAGCAGTGTGGCCCTGTACACTGAAGTACATCCAATAGAGCAGTGTGGCCCTGTACACTGAAGTACATCCAATAGAGCAGTGTGGCCCTGACTGTACACTGAGGTACATCCAATAGAGCAGTGTGGCCCTGTACACTGAAGTACATCCAATAGAGCAGTGTGGCCCTGTACACTGAAGTACATCCAATAGAGCAGTGTGGCCCTGTACACTGAAGTACATCCAATAGAGCAGTGTGGCCCTGTACACTGAAGTACATCCAATAGAGCAGTGTGGCCCTGTACACTGAAGTACATCCAATAGAGCAGTGTGGCCCTGTACACTGAAGTACATCCAATAGAGCAGTGTGGCCCTGACTGTACACTGAAGTACATCCAATAGAGCAGTGTGGCCCTGTACACTGAAGTGTACATCCAATAGAGCAGTGTGGTCCTGTACACTGAAGTGTACATCCAATAGAGCAGTGTGGCCCTGTACACTGAAGTACATCCAATAGAGCAGTGTGGCCCTGACTGTACACTGAAGTACATCCAATAGAGCAGTGTGGCCCTGTACACTGAAGTGTACATCCAATAGAGCAGTGTGGCCCTGTACACTGAAGTACATCCAATAGAGCAGTGTGGTCCTGTACACTGAAGTGTACATCCAATAGAGCAAGGAGAAGTGGATATTGCAATCTATATAACAATAAACTCGGATAGAGGGCCGTCGACTGTAGTCGGAACATGCGTGTAGAGTGTACAAAAATACAACAAAATTGACCCTTTTTGGTCCAAACGAACACTGAAGATTTTACTGTATGACCGCTGATGACTGTGATCACTGTATATCGTATGATACCATGGGTTAATTTGCTCACAATATTTTCAGCTGGGTGGTAATGTAATGACACTAAAGCACAATGGTGTACAAATATTCATTAGGCTACATTGTACTAAGTATATCTTCTGCATTTGACATCGCTGCAAATCTTCTAAGACGTGGGAGAAACGTGAGTCGTAATGCGCGAAGGAGTCTATTTCAAGCTATTCCACTGTCTTTATGTCACGCGGGGACATTACCACATGCAGTCAATCTGTCAAACCAATCCAGAATTTTGCCAGAGCTTAGCCAAAAGTTATATTCAAGCTGGTGGAGATGAATGGCAATGAGACTGTATACCTTTGAAAAGCTCGCAGGCTTTGACCAAATCATACGCTGTCACTCTGTAAGCTTTAGAAGGCCTGCACTTTTCATCAAAGCTCGTGATGGCTACCTTTCACAGCACAGTCGAACACAACCTCAAAAGATCTCCTCCCTCCTTCCCTCCTTCGCTCCCCTCCCAAATCTCCCGCTTTCTTTTCTCCTTCCCTCCGATGTTGAACATGAGTCTTCCATTCCTCCTGGCTCCTCTCTGTCAATCCCTCCATCCCCACCGCCCTTATAATCCATCCCTCCCTCCATCTATTCTTTCTCAATCAAGCCCTCAAATCCCTCCAGGTTTTTTGTGTGACTTCAGTTACTGTCAAGGTAGATGAAACAAGACGAATTCAGATTCATCACAGTCACAACCTGCCATGATAATAATCCACTATTATTCTTCCCGTGTGGCAGGAGGCCGATGTTACTGGCCTTTTCGGGGGTTATTTGCATATTTGTTTCCCCTTTGTGCCTTTTGATGAATTATTTACAGCGGAGTGGAATGACAGGGGAGAGAACATGTGATTGCCGCTGTTGGTGGGTCGGTGTGTGCGGCTCTCGTCTTTGTAATTATTCCTTTTTTTCCCCCGATTTTCAATCAAGTGTTTCTTTTTTTTTTTAGTCACGTTCCCTGGTGACATACATGCACGCAGACAAGGAAGACGCACGCGCACATACACACTTTACACACATACACACATACACACGCGCACATACACACTTTCGGCAGCAGATGCGGGTGCAACCATGTTTCTTTCTTTCTTCTTTTTTTTCGGCAGTGGAACATAGAAAGTGTAGTTTCTTTTGTTGCCTTAATGACTTCAGAACAGCAAGGAAAAGGGGAAAAAAGAAGAGTGGAGGAGGGAGAGAGAAGAGATCAAACGAGGGAAAAAATACTGTAAACAAAAATGTAGTGGGAGGCCCACCTCACACACAATAATGAAACAGTGTGTACTGTATGTGCGATGCATGGATGCACACAGGCATTCGAAAGCATACTAATGACATAAAAACTTATTCAGCAGTTCAGTATGTTTGTGTACGTTTTGAACACGCACGCACGCACGCACGCACGCACGCACGCACGCACGCACGCACGCACACACACACGCACACACACACACACACACAAACACACACACCCTGCTGTTTAGCATCCACCTAATCAACAGATTTAATAGGACTGAAATGAAAATGAAATGCTGCGCTCCACATCATGTGGTTCTTTTGAAAGTGCTCTCACTTGGACCTCAGAGTCAGACAGGTCCTCCCAGGGGCTTAAGGCTCCATGCTTAGTTGTACTTGTGCATAAAAACACAGCGGTTTAAGAGCAGTAATCATACTGAGTTGTGAGTCCACGTAAGCGTCTTGATTGTAAGTCGCACAAACCACAGTCACAGTGTGTGCCAGGGATCAACCACACACACATGCACGCACATTGACATGTACGTACAGTAGACGCACACACACCACACACACACACACACACACACACACACACACACACACACACACACACACACACACACACACACACACACACACACACACACACACACACACACACACAGCACAGCACAGCACAGCACAGCACAGCACAGCACAGCACACTGCCACCCTGTCCCTCCTCTGCCCTACCCAGGAATAACAATGCATTATTCATGCCCTGAAGTCTCGTCTGCAGACACAAGTCAGCGTTTGCATTTATTATTTATCGCAAACAGCTCATACAATGAATTCTTAAACAAACAGCGCTTCCAGTAAGCACATGCACCTATCGTTTCTGTTCACTCTCTGTTTTTGTTTTGGCACAGATTTAAATGGGCTAGTTAGGAGAAATGAGGGCAGGGCGGAGGATGAGACAGAGAAAGAGATGGAGCTTTATATGTCTGAGGAGTTGTACTTCGTCGTACAATGTTGTCGCGCGCCGAAAATAGCAGATCTATGAGCTCATAACGCGGCGTGTGTGTGATGCGTTGTAACCTTATATATCTGCTATCTGCATAAATGGGCATTAGAGAGAGAGAGAGAGAGAGAGAGAGAGAGAGAGAGAGAGAGAGAGAGAGAGAGAGAGAGAGAGAGAGAGAGAGAGAGATAGAGAGAGAGAGAGAGAGAGAGAGAGAGAGAGAGAGAGAGAGAGAGAGAGAGAGAGAGAGAGAGAGAAGAGAGAGAGATAGAGAGAGAGAGAGAGAGAGATGAGAAGCGAGAGAGGATATGACTGTAAAGGATACATTAGTTATTTTGATGAAGGTATGAATTAATGAGGGGAAGCTAATTAATTTTATGGGGAATGCTTTGGGGAGTAACGTACAACTTTTAGGGTTTTGTCATGTTGATACAATGAAAGCTTCATGCAACTGCGGCTTACTGAGGAGCTTACTGTATAGTTACAGTAATGATCGGCCTTGCTAAGAACGATGGAGTAATACTTACGCAATTGAAAAATTGCACACAGATGCACAGTAGAAACTGTACATATTACTGTATAAGCCTTTTGTACTGTGGTGCAGTATCTCCACTTCAGAGGAATAGGAACTTCTTGGAAAACCTTAGAATATTAAATATTAAAGGGCCATAGCAGCATCAATACAGTACATATCATTGTCTATTCATAGCTCCTGCCTTGCGGTATATATCATACTGTAAACAAAACGCTTTATGGTAAATGGCTTTGTTTTAGATTTCATGTGTGATTTAATTTAATATTTAATTTAATTTGTTTGTTTTCATTTGTTTAATCTCCAAAGTAATTAAAATGTTACTGAACTTGCCTGAATAGCTGAGTCAGTGTCATCTAAACAGTTAATAAGTCACAGACTTAAAATTTTGTTTGAACTCAGTCATTTCTCCAGAGACAATTTTCAGCGAGACATTTCAGATCAATCAACACTCTAAAATGTATTTAAAAACAACGATAGCGTAGCTCTGACAACAAATAACTGTGCGATGATATTATTGTGTTGGCTCAAGCAAGTTTCATGAATTTTGATTGATTTTCATACCATCTCAATACAATCTCATAAATCAAACAAACAATGTATGCTTTGGAAAATGGTTGGCAGTAATGAGACTATGAGGATTTTTGCAATCCTGCTAGGGATGGCTATAGCAGTACGAGTATGCACACCATGTCTATATTAAAAAATATATTATTCTTGGATGTATCATTGTAGTTTAGGGCATGGTTATCCACATGATAATGAGCCTCCCAATAACAAGAGACAGGTGTCATTGTTCCCTCATCCTAGCTACAATATCCCACAATCACAGATGAAAATGTGCCTGTTTTATGGACAATTTGCCTGGCCGAGTGGCGAGTGGGAGGCAATTTATCCTGAATCAAAAGTAGCTTTTGCAATCTTATGCTAATGTACTCATCATTTATGCCAGAGTACTGTGTTTGTTTCCTTTCTTCTCCCCTTCCCCCACTATCACACATCTAAAGCATGTATTATCACGTAGAATAGTCAATCTTTTAACTGTATCTGGTTTGTCTTTCCCTTTTGTGAACATGAGAAACACATCCTGGACACAAATACACATACTGTATGCAAACATACTTTATGTGACCTTTTTTGTTAAAACATAAATAAATCTGAACAACCAAAGATTGAATAATTGATGGCTTATGCTAAAGAAAGGAATGAAATAATCATAGATTGTTTTGAATGCTGGAGGAACATCAAAACCAGACGTTAACTTGTCAGAGATGATGTGAGCAGGGCAGGGTGACCTCCACTAGTTGGGACAGTTGCCTAGTGGAATAATAATTATGAATAAAGTATGATGCTCTGCACTCTACCTGACACTGTACCCATCTATAGTCAGATTGAAAAAGGTGCACTTGGTTTCTCCGACGGAGGCGCACCACCTGAACGTGACTAGAGCCGCGAGAGGCACCGCCGAGCCGAGTTAAAGCGAGTGAGTCGCTGTGCAGAGCGTTGCGAAGTCCCCTGTCCACGGGGGAGCGCGGGAGCCGGGAGGTGAACTCGAAGAAAGCGAGCACTCCAAAATCGTAAGATTGTTGGCATATTTGTCTCACAATGCGTGGCGCTGCAATGTGTAGTGAGTTTGTTGTTGCAGCTATTTTTGTCTATTTTTGTCTTTTCCCCACACACAATAGGGGGGGCGCAGCCAGAGGCTATGGGTATTTGGGGATCCTTGGCATGAAAATATTGGGGAACCACTGCTCTATACAGCACCGATTTTAAATTTATGGTGAAACAGAAGGTCCCAGGTTTTAATCCCATGTATCCAACCCCTAACTGCTCCCCTTTAGTGCTCACCAGAACCATCTGAGCAGCTGCGTGAAGCTGAAAAATGTCCCCCCACTGGATTAACCAGGTCTCCCCCATAGCCCCAACCTAAGTTTATGTACCATAATGTGCCTGCAGGCGTAATCGTTATAGAACAAGCCTTGTATTTTCAGAGCATTGTTTGTCTGATTGCACAGAATGTATGTGTTTATAATATGTATATATTTATGTCCTCTCTAAAGTAGACCAACACAGCTCGCACTGCTACTGTATGTGCACGACATCACTCCTCCGGGCATAAACAAACACAGCGTGAACAGTATGCACAGGCAGGACATGCCTGCCTGGTGAAATGAAAGTAAAACTCATGAAGAGGGTGACAGCCGGATCGTATAGTTGATCATTTATGTACTGTATGCATTTCTTTTAAGTGAATCCAGTTACATCAACATTGTTCTTGTGAGGCCGTTTTGTATTTATTTATACAACTACTGTAGGATAAGTATTTAAAATGTTGTATAAATGACAATTTATATAGCAATGGCCAAAGGAGCCATAGACACACTAGTCGACATGCCCACAAGCAGCCAGTTTGTCAATACGGGGACAGTGACATCCACATTTTTCTTTTAACACCGCATTGTGATTTGTGGGGCAGCTGGGGCTTCATTCACAAACTGCAAACATATAGGAACTTACCATCCATAGATTGGACAAGGAGGGCGCGTAGCGTTTCATATCTCAATTTTGATAGAGGGCACAAAGTCCACATGTTCACGTACTTTTGGATTGTAATCCCCATAGGGGAATTTTAGATCGCCTCATAATAACTGTGTTTGAAAAATAAACAAATCATCTCATATGGATATGAAGAATCAACTGACTGAGAGAAAACGCTAATGTTACTGCTGCTGAATTAGACATTTTCGCTAGAAACAGACTGTATCAAATATGACTTTTGGACCACAATTCTTGTATGAGACGATTTTAAGATGACCCCATGTTATTCTCCATAGAGAAAAACTTCCATGAACCAGGGGAAGAGAGAGTAACGTCAGGACTCCGGCGCTCTATAATCCAACATTACTAACTCTAAACACCTAACCATAATCGCATGCGGAAGCCACTGTTGAGTCTTAACCGGCCATGTATGTCGGACTATTGGTACTTCAGACTAACGTATGCCCGCCGGACAAGGAGGCCATGCCGTTATTGCCTTGTGTCTTGTTTTATTTATTAATACAATTCACCTCCAGATAGGGACAAGTTTTCCTTTTATCTCACATAAGTGTGACCATTGTGAAAACTCATTGTGAATGGATATGTACGGTGGTATCATACAGAACATGTATGAACATACATAAATGCTCTGTACAGCAAGTGGAACGAATACGACTATTTATGTTTAGAGTGCTGCATGTTGATTTTAAAGCTGTAATGGGTTGGTATCAGTTAATTTGCTACTATACAGACAACGGGCCTTCTTTTAATGGTTATAAAAACAATTCATAAATTCATATACGTGCATACACAAGCACACAAACCACTATGCATCATGGCTTCAAATGAAGATAAACTGTTTTTACATTCATGACTACCTTTTACGATTGTCCCCATTTACAATGCAACTACACTGTGTGATGAATACATTCATTCCAACCCCCAATGAGAACTGTGCAGCCGTGCATCACCAACCGATATCTTTCCATGATAGTATAGGGGCATACATATAGTATAGATTTCTTCCCCCCATACAGTGGTGGAGCGATATAAATGTTTATTATTATTACTGTTACACTTTCCCCTCCTCCGGCTGCATTCCCTCCCTCTTTCAATTTACGTTTAAAGAACGATCTGGGGGAATGACGAGTGCTGGGGTCAAGAGGTGTGTTTGCGCACGCTCTCTCTCTCTCTCTCTCTCTCTCTCCTCTCTCTCTATATATATATATATATATATATATATATATCTCAATACAGGACTTGTAAGAATTAGATTTGTATAGATGCGTAGATGCAAACAGTACAAATAAGGATATGGTGCAAGCAATGTAATGAGTTCTATAGGAGAGCACTTTTCACAGGGAGAGGAGAGGGGAAAGAGAGACAAGGGAAGAACTGAAGTGAGAGTGTAACGCCCGGGATTCCAACCCTGGTCTCCCGTGGGGAAAGCCAACATCTTATCCACTAGTCTAAAGGGGAATTCCCCCTTGGCTGAGGGAGATATTAGGCATTTTGTTATCAGGCAGATCGAGGTTCTGAGCCTGCTACAAGAGCAGCCGGAAAAAGAAAAGAGACATAAGTGAGTGGATTCTTGATTAAAAAGCAATGGTGATCTCAAGTTATTCATATTTTGTAGAAATGGTTCATGGTCAATTTTTTTTCAAGTTCAAGGATAGTAAAGTTTTGGATTCATCAGTTTGACAGTTTGAGACAGCAGTGGTACCGGTAACACTGGCGTTGATGGATTAAAATGGTGTGCCAAATATAAAAGCCCTAATTTCACATAAGCTTGTGAATTAAGCGATATTACACGAGAGGGTGTTCTTTATCGTCATGAATGCACGCCTGGGATGCTGAAAGACATCGCAGAATATTGCAATTATACAACAGTTAAAACTAAGATAATTGCAAAAATCTTATCTTTTAATGACAGATGTAGCCACTATACGACCACAAATGTCCCAAGAAACTAGCTAGCCTAGCCACAGAGTCTGCTGCACTCTGGGAGAACAGAGTGGCTTTAAAGGTTTCATGACATTCATTTTCAGTCATTTTACTTTTTCGTTTGTCTTTTAGGTTTTATGAACTCAGTTACACCCAAACAACCTGAACCTTGAACATTCAGTGCTCTTTCTGTGGTCTGCGATTTTCTCTGTGTTTGTGAAGCCTTTTGAGCTGCAATGAAAACAGGCAAAACAGTTAAAACAGTGACATCTGCTGGCAGATTTGCTGG
>NC_136811.1:26941475-26961475 GCF_951216825.1 Electrona antarctica | reverse complement strand
GCCTAGAAAACCCCTAAATCCATTACACTACTACTGTTTTGACCACGACAGAGGCGTGGCTTTCACTAGTATTGCATGTACAGAATTGCCAATGCGTGCTATTTCACCGTGTTTGGGTGATATCTGGTTTGACATTTACGATTCTGTGTTATTGGGTTCCAACTTGGACAGGGCTGAGTCAGCTCTACCAAACTTCACAACATTCGACACGGCAGTGGCGTGCACAGATAGACACTAGGGGGTGCTAGAGCACCCCCTGCCCTTTTGGCAATGTGCCCTTTAAAAAAAAAAAAAAACTTTTTTTCTTTTTTTTTGGATTTTTAAAAAATAGCAGACCTACAAGCTCGTAGCGCGCCACTCGGTGGCGCGCTATGAGCTTGTAGATCTGCTATTTTTCAATAGCTAAAGCATAACATAATGCTAACACCAAAAGGGGTTCCCGCCCAAAATGGATTAAGGCAACCGGCCGGTTCCACGCGCTGCACAAGGTGCCCTTTTTTAACTTGAGCACCTGCCCCTCTAAATGTCTGTGCACGCCACTGCGACACGGCAACTCACAGTGTCTCTCGTAGCTCAAGTTTGGTGCCCCTCCGTCACACAGGATTTCAGTGTAGTATCTTATGTACAGATTTTTTTTTTGTACCGTTCTGATATACTATAGGCCTACAATCAGCCAATGGAACCATGTGTATTATACTTCAATACTCTTTAAGTCAGCTTCTTAACCTTATATTAGTACATCAATACATGCTTTTTTGGGGAGATCAGAATCAAAATTCAGATAATGATGAACAAACATCATAGGCTATATTGGAAATTGTGATCAGTGGTATTTTTCCTTTTAATTTCATACCTCTGACTTGTGGAAAATATTTAGTTCTGTAGTTTCTTTTGAATTATTATCATTATTTATTGCATGCACTTTTATGGCTTTTTGTGTGTGTTTACCTGGCCTTATGATACTGTAGTTACAGGTCTCACAGAAAGCAATTACCATCAACCCATTGAAGGATCTCTATATTGCCTTGTATGCTGTCATCCAAAGAGCTCTGCAGTAGCATGCAAATGTAATATTACCATTATTATTATACAAAGGTAGACCATCACACTGCGACAGTAATGTAGCAACTGACAAGGCCACCTTAACATAAAATACATTAAAACAAAATGAGTGTACAGTGACATGTGAGTAACATTCCATTTCGTTATCCAGTGTTGTGAAATTAATGAGGGATTGATAATACAATGAGCTGAAAACAATATATCCCTTGCATATTACATCAGTAAGCTAAGTGTAAACATTCTATCTCGTTCACACATCAAAGATTACAATATATGCATAATAACATTGAACCATAAAGCTGAATGTGCAGCCACTGCCACAGGAAAGAAATATATAGCATAGCATCAATGTGATGGATTTCATTCATGTTTTACGTACCGCAAATAAAGCCGACCAAACTAGGAGGCATGCTAAATGGCCAGCTACTGTAGGAGGAGAGCATTGATCTCAAGGGAAAGCAAGTCAAGCAGCGTGAGCACATTCATTTCTAGACAGAATAAAGAGTGTAAGACAATTATGGCGTCACATATCCAGGGAATCTGTCAAAACAACGCCATGCTGGGATTCGAAGGGGCAGAAATTCCATGCCTAAAATAAATAATGTCCCCCTCTTTGTCTCCACCAGGCCGAAGGCATGGGGAGAGAGTATGTTTTGCACTCCGTCCGTCCGTCCGTGTGTCCACCAGGCCGAAGGCATGGGGAGAGAGTATGTTTTGCACTCCGTCCGTCCGTCCGTGTGTCCTTCCTTCCGTCCGTCCGTCCTTCCGTCCGTCCGTTATCAGCTAATCTCCGGTACCGTTGGCCCGATCCATGCCAAACTTTGCACACACACTCCATGGATGCCAACGACGAACCTCTGCCCCAAATATTCCTCAACGGCCTGTTATAGCACCACCATGAGGCCGATTTAGGCAAAACACATTTCTGTAGATTACTCGTACACATTTTATCCATACATCACACAATTCGGTATACACTATCTCCATAGTCATGTGATCAACACAGATCTGCACAATTTCCCATCTTCCATAGTGATTGGCTAATATTGGCTTCCAAAGCTCACATGATTGGTCCCTTTCGAACAAAATGCCACAAATCACAAACAGTGTGCAATTTCCGTGAAATGATGCACCCACATTTCCACTAGGCCAAGGACGACATGCCACTCATTCTTTTCCAAATCAGCCTCATGGTGGCGCTATAACAGGCCAATTTCTGTTTTTAGCTATAACTTCATCAATCTGTATACAACTTATGTATGCGCACTCCCTAGAGGCCATGGAAAAACATTGTCCCTGCATCCCTCCACATCTGCTTATAGCGCCACCATGAGGCCGATTTCTGCTAAACACATTGCTTATGTTAGTCGCACAGATTTCATCCAAATCTCACGCAAATCGGTACACATGATCTCTGTAGTCATGTGATCAAGACGAGTCTGTTGGATTTATCAGATTCTACACTGATTGGCTAACATTGCCTTCTAAAGTTTTCAGGAGTGGCCCGTTTCGTTCAAAATGCTGCACATGTCCTGCTCATCCACAATTCTATCCTCAGAGATTCGATGAGTGATCTGGCTCTGCATTTCCTCAACAAAATGAAGAAAATTGTTGCAAAAAACAAACAAACAAAAAAGCATGTTTATATTACTCCTAAACATTTTGCCAAACATCTCACACACTCATATCCTCCTGGTGGAGACCTGTGCCCAGAAGGGCACTTTTTCTAGTTTCTTTTCTTTTCTTTTCTTTTCTTTTTTTTCTTTTCTTTTCCTTTCCTTTCTTTTCTTTTCATAAAGTTGCATACAGTACCCATGCTCAAAGAAATCTCATCTCATAGAAAAAAAGTTTAGTTTTAGGCCGCAGTATAGCCTGAATTAGCTATCCATTTTAAATAAATAAAAATTCGCTTCAGCTATTTTTTTGAATACATAACACTGGTATGCTAAAATGTGCAACGTTTGAAGCTTTAAATTAGGAGATGTTTCACGAGCAGTATCACTGATATGGAAATTCGTGCGGAAAAAAAATGTGACATGCATTACATGTTATGCAAATGTACAACACATTTGAATGGAAGGTATGATGTTAAACCAGTAAATTGGGAGAAAATTGGTGCATGTTCCCAGCTTCACTCTAATTGTGTTCCTGCCTTTGTCAGGTCCATGCAGGGTGACAGACAGATGGGTGAGAACTGAAACATGCTTTTTGGAGGAGTTTAAAATTAAAATGCTCCTCATGTGTGAATAAAAGACACCTGTGGTATTCGTATGTGTGTGTGTGTGTGTGTGTGTGTGTGTGTGTGTGTGTGTGTGTGTCATGCTACTGTATGCTATGTTTACCCATAAGCCCCTATTTCCCTGCCAGTCATGTTGTCAGATAGGCCTAGGGTCTCCACCCCCCCCCCCCCCCCCCCCCCCTTCTTTTTCTCTGGTGTCAGGTATAATCAGATATAATAATGTTGGTTTATTCAAAAAATATTCAAAAACATGGATACAGTTATTGAATAGGGCTTGGAAATATGGAGGAATGGTGTATATTTCTGTTTTGACTCCTGGTGTGGTAGCTATCAAAAATGAATTCACTGCCAATACTTCAACTTCCACTCTTCTATATCTCTTCATGTCTCTCCTAATTCTCTCTCTCTGTCTGTTTCTCTCTCGCACACGCACGCACACACGCGCACGCACAGTCGCATACACACACACACACACACACACACACACACACACACACACACACACACACACACACACACACACACACACACACACACACACACACACACACACACACACACACACACACACACACACACACCGTCCTGGCATTGGACCAAGACATGGGAGCGCCTGCTGTGTTTTTGACACACTCTTCCTTTCATAAATCAAACCCAGCTGAGGCAAGGTCAGGTTATTACCTTACTTAAATTTTCTCTCTTTCTCCCTCTCTCAAGCTCCTTCCACTGAGAAAAGGTTTTATTTTTGTATTTTATTCTCAAGGTCCATAAAATGTTTTGAAAAGAAACAGAGAGGGCAGGCTGTGGGCTGGAGTGAGTTGGATTTGGAATGGGATTGCTGCATAAATAAATCAGAAGAATACATTCTGTATAGCAAAAGTGTGTGTGTGTGTGTGTGTGTGTGTGTGTGTGTGTGTGTGTGTGTGTGTGTGTGACTGTGTGTGTGTGTGTGTGACTGTGTGTGTGTGTGTGTGTGTGTGCGTGCGTGCGTGCGTGCGTGCGTGCGTGCGTGCGTGCGTGCGTGCGTGCGTGCGTGCGTGCGTGCGTGCGTGCGTGCGTGCGTGTGTGTGTGTGAATACTGATTATCCAAACAAGACTCTGTGAGGATCATTGTGGTCAAATGTTGGTGATTGTGTGTTACATGTGAGGTGTAAACATGGATCATCCACAAGGCCGATCTGGCATCAGAATGAGAGGAACAGTGAGAGAGAGGCTGAGCCCTGGGTGGAGAAATGAATGGGAGGTGGGTAAAGGAGAGATAGTTCGGCAAAGAATGAGGGAGGATGAAAAGAGAAACGTTGAGTAAACCAACCTGAATTAATTCACCTTCAGAAACTGGGGGAGTGGGATGGGGCATGTGCAAATAGTTATTTGTGTGAGAGAGAAATGGGAGGTATGGAAAGTTGATGGAAAGTTAGAGGAGAAGTGGCTCATCGAGGTTATACCTTAAATGTATGTGTGCTTATCAGTGGATGGATCTATGGCTTTTCATCCCCGTTAGCGATGGGGTTCTAAGGCAGTGTGATAAGGCCAGTGATTCAATGGGAGTGCCTTGTATTTACACTATACAGTATGCTACCCACGCCGGCAGTTTGACATGTCGCTGAGTGTCTATTCTGCACTGAGCCATGCATGTTTGGCATGGTTATCTGGTCGATGAGAGTACACGGTAACGTTTTACTATGCTGCCCAATCACAGTGGAGGAGGGGGTGGGGCAATCATCACAAAGGACCAGTCACTTCCTATTATTTATAAGTGTGATGATATGACTTCTCACTGCCATTTTTGAACACACATAGGCTACTGCATGCGGGCTGCCGGTTTTGTCCTCTCTCCCTAATTTTGCTATCACACAGTTTGGTTTGACTAATAATGTCTCAGCTGAAAAATCACAATGCTTCCAAAGCGGCCTCAAGCGCTCCCAGGTGGGTATTCTCAGAAAAGCAGCTGGTGTTTTCAGCTGTTTCCAACCACAGACCCAGGTCTGGTTGGGTGTAAGGAGCAGCAGGGCCTCAAGGCCTTGCTCGCGTGCGTGTGTTGCATCAACAATAAGGATTTAGCTTTAACCTGGATTAAATCAGGTTTAGCAATTGCTGTTGCACCAAAAAATAAAGCTAGTTAAAAAATAATCAGGTTTACATTTACTCCATCCTTTTGATGTTGGTCAGTTTTCACAGTAAACCTGGATTCATTTTAATGCTGTGGCTCTACTATTTCCTTGCCCTGACTTGGGCGGCTGTGGCTCAGGAGGTAGAGCAGGTCGTCCAATGATCCCTGGGTCGGCGGTTCAAATCCCAGCTCCTCCTGTCCACATGTTGAAGTGTCCTTGGGCAAGACACTGAACCCTACATTGCCTCCAATGAGTTGGTCGGTGTGAGCTTGCCACCATTGGTGTGTGAATGTGGGAAGTGAGGACGCTGGCGTCGACTGTTCAGTGTTCGCCGTTTCCCAATGTATGAATGAATGAACCATTGTAAAGTGCTTTGAGCACTTGGAAAAGCGCTATAAAAATAAAAATGCAATTCATTACTTTCATATTCATTTCAATCTTCCAGCTCAGTTTGTTTTAAATGACACATAGTGAAAGTTTCCTTATTATTATTATTCCATTATAGCACACGTACAATCCAAACGTATTCACTGGTCAAGATTTGCATCCTAGGTTAAAGCTTTCATTGCTAATTTGTTAAGCAGCACTTAAAATTAAGTGGTGTAACACCAAAATCTACAAATCTATATGCTTATATATATGCTATATGCTTAATTATTGTTAATTAGTGTGATTTTTGGACAAAATGTGTAAGAGTAACTCCTGGTGGCACTGTGGTAATGGTGTGGGAATGTGTGTGCAAAGTTTCACGGCACGTTCTCTCTCTGCTCTGGCATCCAGACGGACGGACGGACAGACAGGGTGCAAACCATAGTCTTGGCCACGCCTTCGGCCTGACAGAGACAATAATAATAATTCAGTCAGATAACTCACGAATAGATTTAACCAATATTTATTATAGAATCAGAATACAAGTGTGCGAATAATATTATCTTGGCGGTCGGCTCTGCTGCATTTTCTCCCTGTGCGGCACAATTAAACACCGTCATTAAACATTAAGAGCAGGGAGATAGATATACAATAACAACCCCCCATGAGGAACAGAAATATCAGAGCCCACCGGTGGTGCTGGGGTGGCGGTGGGAGCAACAACAACAACCAACAACAACCAGGAACCATATGCAGAAGGAAGGCAGGAATAATGCATGCAGTCTAGGTGAGCTTAAATACCCCACCCAATTGGTCAGCTGACTGCCACATCAGCGTATGACGAGTGGGTCTTTCAAACACTGTATACACCCACATAGTAATGCAGTATATTAACCCCTCGAGTACATGTATGTCCCTTGAGCATAGCATGAAGCCGCTCGAGTATATCTGACTGAACTAACTCCGCAAGCTAGTATCATCAATAAAAACTTAAAAAGTAATCAGGTAGTAACACAGATTGGGAAAGAACATGCTTGGTGCTCCACACTTGGACTTCCTGGGAATGAATGTGATGAAAGACCTATTAGCAGGTGTAGATATTGTGTAGGTATAGTCAAAGTGCACTAACATAATGTTAACAGTATATTAACACAACATTAACAGGTATAAATATAGTCCAAAGAGTACAATCTCCCCCCAGTAGTGTGGTTATGAATGAACAGTTAATCCACAGTGGACAGGGAGGAATATACTGTATATTCAGGGACGTGGCACCAGGAATCAGGAGAGTAGAGGACTAACCTTCTGTAAGGTGAACAATAGAACTTTCCAAATAAACAGCGGTGGTTGTGTTTACATTCAAAATTTCACTTAACCATGCAGTTTCATAGGTGGAACCACACCTTCAAAAGTGGTCGGGCACAAATTGGAGGGAGATCTACTAAATGCACACTCTAAATCAGTGTTAATTTAGCTCTGAGAGTGTGGGGGGGGGGGGGGGGGGGGGGGGGGGGGGGGGAATAACGGGGGCCAGGCAGGTACTGACCCCTGAGGGACCCCAGCCAACAAAGTATAGGGGTGTGTAAGTGGTAAACATTCCACAGTCAGACTTGTGAAGTTGTGAATTGTGCAACACCAACACAACTAAGGTGTGGATGTGGAATATAGCTTATAAGTAAACAGATCATGATTAAAAGGGCATTATAACCTCCATAAGGGACACAATGCCTGTGTGGCTTGGACAATTTATTTGCGCTAGGTCCTATGTTTTTTACTTTACTGGAGTATTTATAATTTTATTTTTATTTTTTTTATTTTTTACTACATCTTTGAAAATATGTGGAATGGGACGTTATACATACTTTCTATTTTTGGTGCTTTAATTACATTTTGTTACTAATACTTGTGTACTTTTACTCAAGTAAATGTTGAATTCTGGACTTTTACTTGCAACAGATTATTTCTACATTGCAGAATTGATCAAATTACTTACTGTAAGTAAAACAAAAAGTGAGTACTTTGGCCACCACTGAACACGACGTACTGTATGGGGTTTCAATACCATCCCTATGACCAACGTACGCCCGCAGTAGGGAAAGCAGTGACCAGTCTGTATGTGTAGTGTATACACTGTATCTATGCATAATAATACTGTATATTATGGATGCTAAGGAATTGCTCCTGGCTGTGAGCCTCTGATTCAGTGACTTACGTAAGACAGTGCCATTACAAGCACTGCTAGGTACAAGGTTACTAAGCCTGACAAAAAGACCAAGGATAGTGTTTTGAGACTGTGCCATGAAGCGTATAAGTGTTGCTTTCTCAAAGTACAGAAGCAAGAAAGATTTGCATCTGTGTGTGTGTGTGTGTGTGTGTGTGTGTGTGTGTGTGTGTGTGTGTGTGTGTGTGTGTGTGTGTGTGTATGTGTGTGTATGCGCAGTGGGTGGGGGGAAGAGATAGAGCAAGTGAGCAATTCAGACGTGCTCACATGTGTGTATGTGTTTATGTGTGCGTGTGTGTGTGTGTGTGTGTGTGCGTGTGTGTGTGTGTGTGTGCGTGCGTGCGTGCGTGTGTGTGTACGTGTGCATGTGTGTGCATGCGTGTGTGTGCATATGTACAAGTGTGTGTCTCTGCTGAGTGTGAGTCAGTGTGAGGCCCATGTTAGAGGGTCTAACTGACATTTTTGCATGTCTTTGTGCTGCCAACCTCAACTGCACAAGACACATCGCAAGAGTATACCAGTCCAATAAGAGACACAAATGTAGCCAGAGCAAGGCCAAATAAGGTTCTTTTTAGCACCAGGTTGTTTATTCAAAATTGAATATCTCTAGTGATGAATAAAATCAGTTTACGACAATATGCGATGCACACCACACCATTCTGGAAGGAATATGTTATTTTCTATCTCCTATTTAGCGCTGTTGTGCCAGCCAGCCAAGTAACAGCCAGAGTAAGCATAGCAATCGACACTTAACTGTTGCCTTGTTTGTGACTCTGCTGCAAATATAATTATACGGCAGTGTAACCGTTAGCAGGTCCCAACAGCATGTAGCACTCAAATCACTCGTCTCTCCTTCCATCCTTATTACGTACGTCCTCTGTGAGCACATCATTTAGTGTGGTTATGCTGCATGGTGTTGGTGAAATGTCCAAATTCCTCTTCTAGCATTCATTTTTGGCTGGCGTGTAGATGAACATGATGTACATGAAGGCATTTCCGATGTTAATTAAAACCGAGCAGTGAGAGCATTTTGAAATATACTGAGTCCCAAGGCTCATAAGTGCAGACTTCAACACATCACTCCACTCTGACCTTTATACCAGAGCAATCCTAATTAAACAAGGTTCTACTGTATTCATTCCAGGCGCTCATCCTCTCTCACCTGTGCAAATTACTGCGTATAAACACGCTAACCCACACAGCTTAATGTGGTTAGCCACTTCCCTAGCTGGGATGGGTTCTGCTTGGGAGAAATAGGCCATTTCCTGTACAAAGAGAGAGAAATATGCCCAACTGTAACTTCCAGTAACTCATGCCAGGTGCTCACTAAAAGGGTTGATTGCTTCGGAGTAGAGAACGTATAGTATATTCCATGAGGTATCCAGTCAATAATTTAGAGTTCCTTAAGGGCATACTGACACATGCTTTATAGACATTGACACTGTCTGCAAAGCCAACGGTGTCAATCACTGTTCAGAGATTGAGATTTCAGTGTTCCATTTGGCTGTGAATTCCTGGCGGTGAAGCTTGTATTTTAGTGGGAAATGTGGTGCGAGGATGCTGTTATTTAAGACATCTGTCTTATTCAGATACCATATGCAGTAACCAAGCAAAAAGGTTTAACATATTTTATCCTTCCACATACATTATGTGATATTTGAGATAATTACAGTACCACAACAATATTTCATTGTGTTTGTAATTTAACAGTAGTTAAATTACAAACATATTTTAGTAACAATCTGAGAATACAGCATAGAGTTTACCTCTTAATGCTTTACTAAATGCAGACAGATGGAGAGATAAGTGCATGATAGAGGGTATGTGGTATATATTGATATATTGAAATATATGCACATAATATTAAATGTTGGTGAAAACAGTTTAGAGTGTCCACTACACTCAACTTAATTGTCTTGGTGCACGTCTAGTGTCTCATTGCCATTTTGAAATTATACAACACTCCGATTGCCTGGGGTTATTTAATCCATTAAATCATAGCACCCGGCGATTTATAGTAGCGGAGCACTTTTACAGACGGACCGGATGTTATCCCAGATGTGGCTGTAGCAGCTAAATGTAGCCAAAACACTCTAGAGCCGATCGACAACAACGGGAGGTATGATTAAATCTATCGCGACTAGCGACGGGACCGCGGTGGGCCGTCTAAGACATGATCTTTTCTTAGAATTGGACGGGATGATTTAAATCAAGAGTTATTAACGTTTTAAGATTTTCGGTCTCGTCGGCAAAACAGGGGGGGAACATTTTTTTGTTACGCAACATCGAATGTAGCGCAACAGGCGCTCCCAGGCTGTGGAGTGATGCGATCAGCTTTGATATCAATAATATTATTTGATAAATATACAATATATTTGATAAAACTTGGGCGCTGGGTGTTACTAATTGAAAGGATGGTGAACTTCGTCCTGGGCGATCGGGGTGTTAACTAAACTCATTCAAAGAAAAGGAAAGAGGGAACAACAACAACAAACTTAAGAAGTAGTAGCCATGAAATGATTCCCAGTTGCGGTGTGCTGCAATTTAAGTTTGTCAAAGTAACACATAGTGGGTTATCATCCATGACTAGAATTTAATCTCACCCACTGCATGGAGCTGTTTTGATATACAGTAAATGTTTTATATATGCAATAAATTAAGCCTTTACAAATGATCAGGTATAGTGTTACTCAACACTTAATATTTATGAGAACAATAGTATGGACATGTAAGTAAGGTATCTGGGATATCAAACTAAATATGTAATAATCTGTGCGGATATATGCGTAAGCATGTAATAACACCTTAAGTCGATAATTTGTGAATCCATGAAGTCTTTAACTGCCTTGTACGAACTAGTCCGACAAGGTCGTATAAAGCACTGCTCCAATTTCATGCCTGGCCTAGTGCGTGTGCGTGTGCGTGTGAGAGAGAGCTTTCCTGTTATAGTGGAGGCATGCCTTGGCCAGAACACACACATGGTTAGTTTCCATGACCTCAACCTCATGCTGTTAAAATGTACATGGCATGCACATACACACACATACAGTACATGCCTGCACATTCACATCCATACAATGTCTCTTTCTTTCTTTCTGTCCCTCCTACACCCCCTCTCCCCTTTCCTCCCATCCTCTTGAGTCTGCCTCCAACGCTCTCAAAGTTAAAATGTCACATTTCTTCTTTCCCATTCAGTTACTCGCTAATCCACAGAGAGAATGAGAACTAGTGCTTTGGAATTCCACTGGAGCACCATCATCCCTGGAACAATTAGGACAATTAGCTAACGTTTAACTGGTTTACTGGGAGAACCAGTAAACCAGGCTCAAACTAGACCAATGAAGTGGAAACCGGCCAATTAATTCCTCTGTAATTGCTCAGTGGCAACTGTCAGTCAGTCACATTCACATTGTCTCCTATTGGCTCGCTGTCTGACAACTTGTGTGCTTCTTTTTTCAGTGCATCTGTGACCGTCAATCTCTCTCTTTTTGACATTGTCTGTCTTCTCTCCTTCGCTGCCTGCATTCCCCACACTCCATCGTCCTGTGGTTCATGCATCTGTCCCCCCGTCTTCTCCTTTCAGCACACATTCCGTACAAATAGCCCTAAGTAGCCTGACTCACAGGGTGTCAATCAAAATGTAGACCACCTCCCCTTGCTGGAGATGACTGGTTGTCATGGAGGTTGCATACCAAAGCATTTACATCACAGCCACACTGCGACTCAGCAGTTTTTAACTCTCAGGTTACCCTGAGAAAAATGACATGGTTTCAAAAAACACTTTCATGTTTAACCACTTAAACCCTATTGTACTTCAGTTAACCGGGGTCCCCCAGGGGTCTATAATTGGTCCCGTCCTTTCTACGCCAAATCCCTTCACTGAACCCCGCCACCACCACCACCAGGCACCACACACCACAAAAAAAACAACAACAAACTGATCTACAAGCTCACAGCGTGGCACAATGTGAAGCAATTTGAGCTTGTAGATTGCCCAGAATAGGGCTGCTATGATTCATTTATGTGGTTAAGAAACAGATAAAGGGGAGAAGGGATGCCAAGAGGATGACTGAAAAATTGTCACATTGGTGGAGGTCAGAAATTGTAACTTTGACTTTAGTGAAAAACAACATTTTCACATAACATTTTTCTTCCAACTGCCACATCCTTGTTATTATAGAACCCTACGGCATCCTGCCGCAAAGGCACCCTGCTCTTTAAGAGCGCTGCACTCTGCTGCTTTTTCAGATAAAGGTCATAATGACATCAACAGCTTTTTATCAGTTAACCAATTATGACTTAGAAAATGCTGATCAGCAAGCGGGTGATTTCCCCACAACAGATGGAGACAGAGAAAGGGAAGGTATATACTTGATAAATGAGCAGGGACCACTGTGAGAAGAACTCTTTACTGTATTATCTGTCTCTATAGCCAAAGCTAAACAGCCTCCACCATAGTTAAAAACCCCCCCCCAAAAAACAACTAGTGTGGCTATTATAGTGGACGAGTCACTAGGATCACATTTAAAATCAGCTCTCTGTTGCAATGTAGATGGGCCATTTTATTTAATTTTCTCATATAGGCGGCACTTTTAACACTCTACTATGTGTGTACACAGCCTTATAGGCTCACGTCTAAAAGCCCCATGCCATTAGAGTCAACTTTTTGGGGAACTAAAGTGCTGGACAGACGGACAGATTGTTGCACAATATAGGATTTATAAAAATACTTCATAGAACAAAATATTCTGTAGGTGTGTGTATGCGCGTGTGTGTCTGTCCGTCCGTCCGTCCGTTACCAGCTAATCTCCGGCACCGTTAACCCGGTCGATGCCAAATTTTGCACACACTCCCTGGATGCCGGATGCCAACGATGAACTTCTGCCCAAAATCTTCCAGAACAGCCTGTTATAGCGCCACCAGGAGGCTGACTTTTTGAGGGGCGCTAGCCCTAGCTTTAATGTCTGTTTAATGTTTGTCTTTCAACAATGCTTGTTTAAGAAAACGCCATAGACAGATTCTGTCCAAACATCCCGGACATCGTTACACAGTATCTCTATAGTCATGTGTTCAAGACGGATCTGTCCGAAATTTCATATTCCATCCTAATTGGCTAACATTGGCTTTCAAAGATTGCAGGATTGGCCCCTTTTGAACAAGAAGCCTCATGAATCATGAGGCGTTCATGAACAAGAATCATGAACGCAGCGTGCAATTTACGTGAAATCTTTCACTGACTTTCCTACTAGGCTGAGGAATATATCCTACCCTTTTCACATTGGCCTGTTATAGTGCCACCAGGAGGCCACAACCCGACCTGGCCTGGTGGAGACCTGGCCCCGAGGGGTACTTTATCTAGTTCTGGAGTTCTGTGTCAGGCATCCCAAAATATGGAGTGTTGTGATGTCAGAACAGGCCAGCTCCATATATGGAGCATGGGCAGGGGCCCTGTCCAGAACCCGGGCAGAGGCCTTTTGTGGTGGTTCTGGACAACCGTGGGTCCGACAGACTCGACACCGGGCACTGCACTCCCTGTGGGGGTGTGGAATGCGTGTGTCGAATTTGAAGTCGGTGGGGCGAACGATTCTTGAGTTACGTGCATTACAGCCGTACACGTACGTACGTATATGTATGTACGTACAGACAGACGTACAGAGACATTTATAGATAGATTTCTTCTTATAACCAGTTTTAATTAACAACAAAAAATATATATCAGTAACTTCTGACACCTCAAATGTTGACATGCACTGAGTTCGGAATGCTGAACTATGCTATTAGTCTGTAATATATCAACATGTTTTTGAAACCATTTATTCACTGTGACACACCCTCAAATGGCTCTTTAATAGACGGTGTCTGCTGTCACATGAAAACCCCTCATTGGAGTTAACAGCACAGGACTTTCACACCATGGAAACATAGCACCCACGCATTCTATAGCTGTATGGAATTCTGCATTTCAAGTTACATGGCCTCAAATCACTGCTCACAAATGTTGTGAGCATAGTAGAAGGCCACTGCCAAAAAAAGAAAAGAAAAGACCTTTACTAGGCGGTGTTTCTGAGCTGGTGTCTAATAGTTTATCAAGACACTTGTATGCCACACTGGCAGGTACTGCACCTTCATAGTATAGTTTTATTTATATAATTTTCATGCCACAGGTGAGTCCTCTCAGCTACAGTACTACAGATGTAACCTTAAGTAAGTCTTATATTATACAGTATTATACAGTATATGTTGCTGTCATTTGTGGTCATATCCAATCTGCAGTTATTTTGTAACTCCACCACCACCACTCTCAAGAATAATATAGTGAGATTACAATATTCAATTGTGGAGGGCTCGCCTGAGGACGACCTAGAGAGTAACAAGTGGTTTTCAATTGTATTTTCCAACCTCTTTTTTTCTTAGACAAAATTTGACAAAATATGAGACCCCACACATGCCTTTACTTTTTTTTCTATAAACTTCTTATAAAATAGCAAAAATAATATAATTGTGAGCATGTAGACCGGCTACTTTTGAACCAATTTGAGGAATTTCGAAGGAAAACAAATGCGATTTCTGACAGTGACAAGGTACTGTATGGTAATGACATGCCAAAAATAGGGATGCCTGGTTGAAAGTGGTAACATCTTTTTTAAATAATCTCATTTGTGTGTTGCCCAATGATCTGTTCCATGTGGAAATTAGCTATGTTAAGATGACAGATAATAAATTCTGTATGACAGGTTGGACTGGTATGAGAACATGCAGGCAGACAGCGGATGAAAGCATGGTATGATTTTGTGCACCGTGTTTGAAATGTTGGACTAGCTCCAGACAGACAAGGCCACCCCCTGTGATATTTGGCAGAATTATGATGCGTAGACATGAGAACACGTTGATCAATGACTTTGAAGGGGAGTGGGCAATGCAGTGTAAGAGCCACAGGTGAACCTGCAGCATCATTAATATATAGATATTACCAAGATGCCTCCTAATCGGAGATATAGGTTTTGTTTGGGTGTTTAACCCATTAAGACCTGAGGCCGATTCTCCAGTTCTCACGCTTTCAAGATTCTAAAAAGAAAATAAAAAATAGCAGATGTAGCCTATACAAGCTCGCAGCACTGTACGAAGTGACCAAGCTGGCCAACATTGACGCGAGACGTAGTGGTCAGAGCTGGAACTGCAGGCGGGGCCGTGCATTTAGCACAAGGAAACCCCGTGCAGCTGGGGTTTAACATTGAGCACTTCCGTATTTTGGGAACCAAATTTTGGTTCCCAAATCGAAAAAATGCGGAGGTAGAGCGTTCTTCCGGGTGCTTCAAAACGCCACTGAGCAACTTACATCGAAATGAATAGCAGGGGGCGGGGCAGTCCGCCCCCTTCATGGTTTTAATAATTATCCCTTGGCTGATGTGACTGTGTTTTGTTTTTCTATCCAACGTGTGCAAGCATGTGAAAGTAAAAAGAGCCAGTTGTGTTGTTCTACTGCATTAGGCAATAAACAATTACAGCTTAAGGAGGTATAGACATGTGACACGTAGTCCAGCTCACTGGCTGGACGTAAATCCACTACAAAGTGTTAAGAGTGTCAGCATGCTGAGGCACAAGGACACCCCGAGCTGTGAAATATTGTTTGAAAATATTTTTCCTCTTCCTTTGGTGGTGTTTAATTGTCCCTTGGCTGATCTGCTTGTTCCCTTTTCCTTACTGGCATTCTGGTTTACACCACTAATTAGGAATGGGCTTTAACTGGCGTTGACTATAGCACGGGATCTGAACACACCCAGCCATTATAAAAAGCCCAGGGACCAATAATGTGGTGTAGGCTAGCCCACTAAAAGCAAGGGGCGGAGGGAGAGGAGGAGAGCAGAGGACAGCAGAGGGCAAATAAGAGTTTCTTTTGGTGAGTCTCAATTGTCCCCTTTTTGCCTTTAACCTTGCATGAGATCTCTCTGGCTCCTCTCTCTCTCTCCCTCCCTCCCTCCCTCTCCCCCCTCTCTCGCTCTCTCCCTATGTTAAACTTGTATTCTGTTTTTCTCATTACTTTCTCTCTGTTTCTCTTTTACCTTTCCCCCCCATCTCTTTCTTTGTGCCTGTTCCTTATGTGAACTTTTGACAGGAGGCAAGATCTTTGTTTTATCGCCAGTGTTGCTGTGAAGGCTTCCATAAATCCGCCGCTGTATGATGTCTTTGAAACGCCTTCTAGGTCTTGAGATCACACACACACACACACGCACACACACACACACGCACACACACACAGCACTGTAATGTGCACACATTGTATGCACAAATGCGAGCACAGGCACACAAATGCACTCACTCTGGTTCACTCAGGCGCACACACAGATGTGATGTGAGGGAACTGGGGCTTTGAGGTTGTTTGTGCTCTCATAAGACACAGCAGTTCCAGTGTTTGTTTGTAATTTCCACTGGCATCGGTCCACTCCACCAAACCCATGGGAATTTGTGGATCAGCATCTACGCAAAAAGTTCCCGGGTGTTAAAACTGTACGCCAGAACGCGCAGAGAGAGAGAGAGAGAGAGAGAGAGAGAGAGAGAGAGAGAGAGAGAGAGAGAGAGAGAGAGAGAGAGAGAGAGAGAGCAATGAGTGCAGTGAGGTTTCATTACTGTTGTATGACATCGCTGCTGTAATGTACATTACAGTGCAGGGGAGTCGTGAATGACAGGGGAGGAAGATAATTCATGACATACTGTATAGGTTATAGAGCCAGACTGAAACTCAGGACACAACCACAATGCTCACTCGTGTTTACAGCAGGGCTGGGTTTCTTTCTAATAACTTCCATTCTCTCACAGTAAATTCTCACGATATACTGGTGATGTGTGATAGTATCAGTAATGCAGAAGAACGAGCCCTGAGGACCACACTTCTACACAGGAACTCTGTGGGAGTACAAAATGGTTCCATCATGTATGCAATGAATCATATAGTTTTGGAATAGTACCACACTGAACATTTGATGACAACTCTTCTATCTACTGTCAAAACATGTTAAAAATATATATTCAGGCTTCTGTCAGAAATACATGTTCTTATGAGGTGAATTGAAGTCTTGTATCAACCACTTAAACCCTATATTAACCACTTAAAACCGTAGCTCTATATACAAGGTCCATTCCTTCCACCAAAACCCTTTGCCGTTAAAAATAAATAAATCCACAAGCTCACAATGCCTTATGAGCTTGTGGATCCTGCTGTTTTAGCTGAATGTCAGCCCCAGAGTATAGGCACGCTTGGGTTCATGTGGTTAACAAACCTTGAACTAACTCCACGCTGAAACAGAGACACTAATATAAAGCACACAGTGATAAGAGCCCAGGCAGTGTCATGAGTTCAGGCAGAGTTCTGCATAATCTGGAGCCCTGACCACAGAACAGTGCATGTAAACACACCCACTCAGTGTCCTTGAGGTCTGGGAGCCAGAGATCCAGAGAGCAAGATGACCTGGATCAGACGGCATGGTCAGTCTGAGCCAACATAACATTCTCATATCTCTCTCTCTCTCTCTCTCTCTCTCTCTCTCTCTCTCTCTCATGTTGGTGTACTAATACCTGTCTCTATCTTTCTCGTTCTCCTCCCATCCTTTCCTGCCGACGATCTTATGTCTCCCTCCTCCGTCTCTCTGCGAGTCTACGCCTACAGCTGATTGCATGAATAATATACAGCATGTAAATCCTCAACAGCTGCTTGCCGTTTTTGCCCTCCCTGTCCACTCTCTCTCTCTCTCTCTCTCATTTCTCTTATCCTACTTTCTCTCTCTGAGGTTATTACGGTAGAAAGGGTTGATGGATCTATATTCCCTCTCTCTGTCTCCCTCTCTGTCTGTCTCTCTGTCTGTCTCCCTCTCTGTCTCTCTGTCTGTCTGTCTGTCTGTCTGTCTGTCTGTCTGTCTGTCTGTCTGTCTGTCTGTCTGTCTGCCTGCCTGCCTGCCTGCCTGCCTGCCTGCCTGCCTGCCTGCCTGCCTGCCTGCCTGTCTGTCTGTCTGTCTGTCTGTCTGTCTGTCTGTCTCTCTCTCTCTCTCTCTCTCTCTCTCTCTCTCTCTCTCTCTCTCACTCGTTCTCTAATTACACAGCTCTCAGTTACAGCTTTGTGTCTTCCCATGGGGTTGTATGTCCTTATGTAAGGACGCTAGCTAAACTGCAGTTTTTGTGACGATGGGAATTCTAGCTCCCAAATCCATTGCTTGTTTGTTTGTGCATGTTTGACTTGCAATCAAGACACTTATGGCCTCACACCTCACAATGTGATTACTGTTCTTACACCATTATGCCTCATACAGATGTACAACCACAGTACTAGACCTTATATGCTCCTGGGAAGCTGTACTCAGTTAAACCCTGGGTGTTCCTTTAACCCTTCAGGTCTATTTTATTTATTTATACAAATAGCAGATCTAGTTTGTAGATCTGCTATTTTTGAGAAATCGGGACAATGTGTGCAAATCTTTGAATAAATTATTCTTTCACAGCATACATGTTAGCTCAAATCTTTGCTTCTGAGGGATCCCTGAAACAAATGTTATACGAAGCTTGCGGAGTTAGTTCAGTTCAGATATACTCGAGGGGCTCATTCAGTGTTATGCAAGACCTGCATGTCATTCACTGACGTGGCAATCAGCTGTCCAATTGGTAAGCTCACCTAAGACTGGAAATCTTCCTGCGTTCCTGCCTCTGCTTATGCGTACCTGGTGTTGTTATGTTTGCTCCCACCGCCACCCCAGCACCACCGGTGGACTCTGCTATTCCTGTTCCCCATGGGGGGGTTGTTATTGTATATCTATATCCCTGCTTTTAATAGTTAATGATGGTTGTATAATTGTGCCGATCAGGGAGAAAAATGTAGCAAGATAAAATACATGCACACTTCTCATTCTATAGTAAATATTAGTTCAATCTATTTGTGAGTTGTCTGACTGAACATGTTTTCAGATGGGGGTCCGGTGGCCAAATACATATAATATTTGGGGACCTTGACATGAAAAAGTTTGAGCACCACTGACATAGCGACATAGTTTTTAACACTGAAGACTTTAGTGTGTACCTGACTTAAGGATTCCTTTTATTGTCTCCACCAGGCCGAAGGCATGGGGAGAGAGTATGTTTTGCACTCCGTCCGTGTGTGTGTCCGTGTGTCCGTGTGTGTGTGTCCTTCCGTCCGTCTGTTACCAGCTAATCTCCGGCACCGTTAACCCGGTCGATGCCAAACTTTGCACACACACTCCCTGGATGCCAACGATGAACCTCTGCCCCACATTTTCCAGAACGGCCTGTTATAGCGCCACCAGGAGGCCGCTTTGTGCAAAACAAGTTTTTGGACAGTACACCTACAGATTTTGTCCAAACATCACACAAATTGGTACACAGTCTCTCTAGAGCCATTCAACGAAACAGGTCTTTCAGATTTCTCAGACTCCATCCTGATTGGCTAAGATTGGCTTCCAAAGTTCGCAGGAGTGCTCAGTTTCAAACAAAATGCTGCAAATCATGAACACATCGTGTGATTTCCGTGAAATTGTGCACGCACATTCCCACTAGGCCGAGGAAGAAATGCCACATGACAGTTTTGGAATCAGCCTCATGGTGGCGCTACAACAGGCCAAGCCGCGTCTCACACACACACACACACACACACACACACACACACGTTTATATATTTATTATTCTTTTCTCTCCAATCAAGTCCCAGGGTTATACTCTAAGCATTTTGCTGTTTCAGAGAATATAGTACCATGAAGTAATTTTATGCTGAAAAGAAGAGAGGAGAAAAAGGCTCCACACATGAGCATGTTTCATTTAAAATGCTCAGTGTGCGGGGGAATTCAAGGGAAGAGAGGGACAATGAAAGGGAAACATTACCTTTGGCACTGTCAAATAATTCCATTTTCCCCATTCAATTCCCATTGTTTGAAGGCAATGCTGATCTTTCCAATATTACCGCCACTAATCTAACTTCAAAGGGTTGCAGTCATGTTAAAGCACT
>NC_136811.1:26936475-26938975 GCF_951216825.1 Electrona antarctica | reverse complement strand
TAGTATAGGTGTATGTATATACATAATGTTAGTTTTGTATCAGATAAATAATACAAATTTTAGGAAGGAAGCTGTGGAGACTTTGGACATACCTGGACTAGGTCTTGAAATAAATTGACAGACACAGTAAAAATCTAGATGTGCAATTCAGGTTGTAACACTTCAATATGTATGGTTCAATATCACTTTCAATTAAACCATCATTGGTAAAAAGTTAAGAATGACATTTCATACAAGGATTTAGTGTGTTTGTAAGTTTATACTATACATGTAGGACCCATGCACACATCATTTCAAGCACCTTTAGTTTGCACGCACACGTAAATGCTTAGCATAGGTAGCTAACTCACGTGCAGAATAAAAACAAATTGACCAAGCAGTTTGTTATGAAGATGAATTAACTTATCTTTCACACTGTCACACACTTGTGACTGAGCAGTTTTCACTTCCTAACAACCCAGACTACTCCACTCAACTTCCATGAGGTGTAAAGTTACATTGTAAGTTGTTAATTTCACTCTTTAGTTTTTACTACCAAACATGAGGTAGCAGGTGTGTGTGGAGGGGGAGGGGGCGTGGCTACCGGAGGACTTTAAAGAGTGCAGCACGCTCAGGGAATATCTACCAATTCACCCTTTGTCAGCCTTCTGATTGGTCCCTGACTGACTAACCAGCAGGCTCTTTCTACCTTGTTCCGCCCTGGTTCCACCTTTGCTAAAACATAATTTTTTGGAAAAAACTAAAAACAAACATCTGTGATGTTCCTTTTTACTGACACCAAGTTTAAAATAAGAATTGAACGCACAGAATATCAATACGAAGCAACTGAAAAAGTATTTTTTGTCCAACCACAAAACGGCAACCAATGGGTGCGAAGAGGGGCAAAACCACAGGCGGGACTTGACAAAGGGTGGATTCACTTCACTGGAGTCTACTTTCTAGGGCAGTGGTTTTCAATCCCTTTACTTCCATTTGCCACGGACCACCATTTGATGACTCTCAGACCACAACTTGTTATCGTTGAATAAGATGTTGTCCACAATTATATAATTATAACAGGCAAACGTTGAACAATTCTTCTACATTCTCAAATTGTTTTTGAGAGTATAAAATGAAACCAAATGGACCCTTTAATTTTACACTATCAAAAGTTAAAGATCTAGAAAGGGTCCATTTGGTTACCAACTCTCCATCATTTAAAGGACAACTTTAGTTTTTTTCAACCAACGTTCATGTTTTAGGCTGTTATTGGAAAAAGTAAAAGATGAGTGTTAATTTTTTTCATTTGCTGCTTTCTTTTGTTTTAGCGATTTTAGGGGGGGGGGGGGGGGCATTCGAACATGGGGCTAAATATGTATTTTTTTACAAAATGTTATAGCGATTTATTTTTTTATTATTTACTATAGTCCTACTAGACCCCAGGAAATTACATCTGGCCACAAAAGATCACGGGATCTACTGAATGTGTCAAACTGACATATTGAGCCTATGACACACAGTGTGGCTTCCCCCTAGTAGGCTACCTTCATATTCAGTAGATCCTGTGATCTTTTGTGGCCAGATATAATTTCTTGGGGTCTAGTAAGACTATAGTAAATGATAAAAAAAGAAATCACTATAACATTTTGTAAAAAAAAAAATCATATTTAGCTCCATGCTCGAATGCCAACTATATATATTAAACTGACCTACTACTCGGGGAGAATAACGCTCGCCCCCAAACACACTCGCACCGGGGCAAATACGGAGACCTTGGAATGGTCTACAGTGCTCGCCACCAGGTATTCCTAAACGTAACCTCAGTAAAACTATGCCTATAAACCTTACCTTATTCCCAAACTAAGCCACAGTAAAACTATGCCTAAATAACCATATTCCTAGCCTTAACCTCAGTAAAACGAATAGTAGAACCGGGGAGAGCTGTCCTTTGAAAAAATGGTGGCAAGTGTGTTTTGGGGCGAGCGTTTTTCTGAAATGGAAAATAAAACAATGTGGCCTCTAGAGTTGAGCTTGTCATTTGCATAGTTTAGTAAATCTCTACCCACTTGTCAAATTTTACACAATAATTATTGGAAATGGTTTGCTGTTGACAGTTAATTGGCCTGAGCTTACAGTATGCCATGATGTATGTATGTGTATGGCTATACATACTGTAGTGTATGTACACTTAGGTCATCTGGATACTTACAGGGTACAGTTAACTAGCAAACGATGGTTGCTGGAATCATGAGTAGTCTTAACGTGCCAATACCATATGCTGTGGAATGTTAATGACATAATGACATGTGTTCCAGTACAGTGATTCTGAACCGTTTTCATTTCCAGGACCCCCAGTCAGTGTATGATATGCGTTAGGTTAGACCACGGACCCCCATTTGATATGATGTATCTCTGGGGTCCCAATCTACGCTATAAAATCATCATGTTAATTAGCGCAGCTGGACATGGGAATTGTCGCAAATCTCTCGAGTAATAGCTCTCCTCCTGTGCATACAGGCAG
>NC_136811.1:26863975-26931475 GCF_951216825.1 Electrona antarctica | reverse complement strand
CCAGTACAGTAATTCTGAATCGTTTTCATTTCCAGGACCCCCAGTGTGATATGCATTAGAACACCGTTTCCCCTGAATCCCCCAATACGTCGCATCGCGCATAGTGCACCCTTATTTCGGGGCGTCCCCAGATTTTTATTTTATTTTTTTTCAACTGAATGCCTGGAAAATTGAAATTAAGAGTTTACATATAGTACACATAGTACATTCATAAACTTTCCTTAATGATAATATCGGCTTTCAGTATTTATTGCGACTGCAGGTCGCATTTACTATGAAATCGTACATTTCCCGTCCGTCAGTCAGTCACTCAAAATACCCATACATGGGAAAGCCCCCATATACTGTATGGTGCCCATGCAGTATACATCATCAGGAATGGAGATCCCTGATGTCATGATAAATGCGACCTGCTGTCACAATTAAGCCCATATATGGAGATCCCTGATGTCATCAATATTGGCCAGCAACTCTACATCTGACCTCAAACCCTTAGATCTCCATAAATGGATATACTGTATATGTCAGAACCTGTTCTGACATTCCATATGTTGATCCTTCCCCATCCATCCTTCCTCTTCGAAGTCTCCCTTTTGACTGATACCTGTCCATTCAAACTCTACACCCCAAAGTTATTAGTGCACCCTGTATACTCAAGAGAATGTCCCTGTTACCACCCTTAGATCTCCATATATGGAGCTGACCAGTTCTGACATTCCATAATGTTGATCTGGACCTCATCAAACCCTGTACACTCAAGACATGCTCCTTATATGGCCAGTACATAATTCATTCCATGTTGATCTGACCCCCCATGCCAAAGCGCCAGTGCTCGCCCAGCAGTCTGCCGTCAACGAGGCGGATGCGTGCACGCTTCTCACCCTTAGGCGTCTTACTGGTTTATGATGTATTTTCTCTATTATTAAGGTTACTAGTCCTTACCCGTTCTGAACAGCAAATGATGTTCAGTGTGGGCGTGTGGGTCTGTTGCACGGAAAAGTGTGTCCCAGTATTAATCTGTGTCCGTCCCAACATGCATTTCACTGGTGACACTGGTGACACGTGATTTGCGGGGAGATGGTTTTTTTTTGTCGCAAATTAATGTAATTAAGATGAATGTTAGAATGTTTGGCGTGTGTAATGCAGGGCCGATTGAGGTTGGAGGACAGGGCTGTGCTCTATGCTAAGGAAGTACTCTGACTGACAGACAGTGACCGAGCGATTTAAACAGCGAGCGAGCGTCCGCTAAATTATTAGATAGATTGTAGTGGCCAAAGCATTCCCGGGGGTTCCCAGCCAAAATCGTTGAGAACCCCTGCTCTAGACCAGAAACCATACAGGCTTGGCCAGGCTATGTACAGACCATAAGTAAATACATTTGATTTCTAACAATCAATCCTTTTGCTGGGGCCCCCATGGAACCCCCTGAAAGAGCTCTGGGGGTCCCTGTACCCCATGTTGAGAACCAGTGCTCCAGTACAGTTTGCGATCCTGACAGTGACTTGCTTTAGATATTGCATTGATATTACATACCGGTAATATAGTTCATTTACAATTAATGTCATTGAATTCAATGACATTGTGTAGTAGTGACAGTAATTCAATGACATTGTTATTTACTATTGCATTGTGATTTCTTAATGTGATGTATTTGTATATTCTGATTTGTTGATATCGTTTGTGTTACAGATACTCACACAAGAGGGGGAGGGGAAGAAAGCACAGCACTGGACAAGATCTGGACAAGATCTGCAAGGACAGAAGCATGGCCATGGGAACACAATCAAATTACTGACGATTTTACTGTGTAACTAAAAAGGAAAACGGCAATATTTAAAACAATGTCTGGGATTCTGTATATGAATTTATTTGTATATGGAGGTGTTGGTTTTCTTGGGAAAAGTTAGACCGCCTTTGATTCCGTGGTGTGTTTGTCAGGGTTTCCAGCTATGGCAAAATAAAAAGTCTGCATTTTGTCTCATGTCCATCATGAAAAACAAAAAACAAAAACATTGAATTATTAAAAGGCATGGTCGTCAATTTTGTTACAGTTGGAGGCCATCGATATTGTCCTTTTCTTTTTGCTGAGGTTTGCGTGATCTGCGCAAAAGGACAGTTAACCCATTTTGGGCGGGAACCCCTTTTGGTGTTTTAAACTATGTTATAATTTAGCTATTGAAAAATAGCAGATCTACAAGCTCATAGCGCGCCACCGAGTGGCGCGCTATGAGCTTGTAGGTCTGCTATTTTTGAAAAATCGTGAAAATATTTATTTCAGAAAACTGGAGGATTTAGAAGGATTTCTTAAAAATGTTGAGGTCAGGCCTAAATGGGTCAAATGATAAGGGACAATATCGGTGGCACCCAACTGTATATGATAATATTTGGGAATTATATATTGGCTATGGCTTATTACTTTTTGTCTTACAGCAGCCTTTTACTAATGCAATTTTTGAGCATTTTACATTTGAAACAGCATACATGTTCTTGTCCCAGTTTCTTGTTCAGATTCATCAGCAGATAGTGAAATGCATTGTGTCCTTATTCACTTTGTCATTTAGGGACGCCAGTCTGTGCTTTTGATGTGTGTAGATCTGAACGAGCATAGATGTTACAGTACAGGTATGGTCAGAACAACATTTTCACATAATTTAACAACGGTAAGTGTGCACGTACAGTACACACTGTATCTATGTCTGTGTGTCAGTGTATCAACATAATCATGCATGTGTGCTGTATCTTATTAACTAGTAATGAACCTACTTCGGTCTCATGGGACCCATCACAACATCGAGGACATGTACTCATACAATATGTACAACTCTGAAGGAATATGTCAAGGCTTTGCTACATATGCCAACACTTTTTGAACTTAATGTCTCACTATGTATTTCATTATGCAACTTGCTTGCCTTTGTTATTTCAACATAGAAATTTAATTTAATATAGCATGGCCATGGGGAATACTTTATTCTGATTGGCTGGAGGGGGTTCATTATTCACAGATAACCACAAGGCTGTGGCTTCATCACTGCTCATAATGAATACTCAAAATATAAATTGTACCTAGTGAAGTCAATTTAAACCATAGTTGCTACAAGCTTCAAAACACATGGATTTTAATCTAACTAAACCTTTTGGAGGAACATATAAACATATAAAATGCTGTACTGAATGTGCCGATATCGTGGTAAAAGTCATGACAACCAGCTGATGAAGATGTACTGTAGTGCCAACTATTAATCAAAAATAAAATAATGATGTTTGTGTGCTGGCGAACTATAATGTTTGATATATTCCAATTCTATGAATGGAATATTAGATTATGCTTATGGTACAGAAACTACCAGATTGGAACTATTCATATGTTTAACCCATCTAGTGTATAGGCTCTATGGATGGCGATGTCAGTCTGTCCATCTGTTGATCACTTTGGTCCCAAACGACAGCAACATGTCAAAAACTACTGGCCGGATCGGATGGGATTTTCTGTGCACCTTCATGCTCCCCAGATGATCGCCCCTATTGAATTTTGTGACCCTGTGGCCTTTCCTCTGGTGCCACCATTAGGCCAAACATTCTACTTGCACACACTATATATCTCAAGAAACCTGCTGAGCACACTACTGCTCCCAGGAGAATGAACCCTGCTGATGTTGGTGACTCATAAGTCATAACCTTCCCTCTAGTGCATGCCACCCTTAGGCCTCCTACTGATTTCCCACATGACTGTTGAAGTTTTTGATCATACTGTCACTGTCAAGAACCAGGTAGGAGGTTTGTATGTTTTGCTGATAGTCATAGAATGGTTTTGGTTTAAGTCTGACAACACATATTAATGATGTATGACTACACTGAACACATTCAATTTGGCTCTACATTACACAGCCGGGCAATGGCAGATGGTCCTGTATTCATTTCCACTCTGTGGTGTGGTGGGGAGCCACTCCCTTTATTTGATGGCTTCTCACTGTCACATATCTCTTGATCATGTATTTGTGATGATGGATGTCTTACTAGAACTGAAACATAACTCTCGAATAAAAGGGTTTCATCACAAGTAGAGACCATTTGCGGAAGTCTTTTCTTTGGAGAATCACATTTTGGAGAATGTGTTATTGTTAGGAACACATGCCATAAATATAGAATTATTATGTTTTACATTTATTTAAAGTGTTCACCTACTGTAACAATTGTCGCGCCACTGTGGTGATTTAATCAAGATTGTCTGGATCAGGGCCCACTTGAAAATCTTGAAAGTGTTGGTGGCTGTAATGACTTATAGGGCGACCATCTCTAAGGCATCTAGAAGTCTCATATAATCCCTTCGGGTGGTGGGTGAAGATCCATTGCGAGTCGCAGGCGCGGAAAACACATGCTAACACAACAGTGATATGTTACCATGCATTCTGAAGTTTATTACACACACAGAGTAATATATACAGTAGGACAGTAGATCTATGATGTCCCTAGTATAGATTATGGAAACCATGATAAGAACAGAATGAGCAGGACCACGCTTGCATCTCATATCATATCGTACGTACAGTCAGTCCCTCTGATACAGTAGTAAACAATCATCATGTCATGGTTATCAATATGCTTATGCAGCTATGTGTCATCTCCACTCGTCTGAGTCAGGCAGCTGAGGCCGGAAACTATAACAGTGGCCAACCAATCCAACCTCTTAACAGTAGTTAACTCAAGTGGTCAGATGGGTATACATACAGTTGGAGGCCATCGATATTGTCCTTTTCTTTTTGCTGAGGTTTGCGTGATCTGCGCAAAAGGACAGTTAACCCATTTTGGGCGGGAACCCCTTTTGGTGTTTTAAACATTATGTTATAATTTAGCTATTGAAAAATAGCAGATCTACAAGCTCATAGCGCGCCACCGAGTGGCGCGCTACGAGCTTGTAGGTCTGCTATTTTTGAAAAATCGTGAACATTTTGAAGGATTTTTTCAGGATTTAGAAGGATTTTTAAAAGTTTTGAGGTCAGGCCTAAATGGGTCAAATGATAAGGGACAATATCGGTGGCACCCAACTGTATATGTGACTTGACCTTTTTCCTTTGTTCTTCCTCATGGACCTACTTGTGGATTACACCGGTGTCAGTCTATTTTATGTGGATTATGCGTGGATTATGCACACTGACATGTTGCACCTTATCCCATGTACAATGCACTGACGTGTTTTGTATTTGTTTTTCTAGCATAATATCATGCACAGTATACATCTGCTGCTATACTGTATGCTCACGCATCATGCACAGTATACATCTGCTGCTATGCTTTTATATCCTTTATATCTTTATACCTTTATATCTTATCTCAGGTACCATGTAAATATGTAGATATTTTGCATTTTGTTTTTCTTGTTTGATCTCCTTTCCCCCCTTGCCCCCCCCCCCACCCCCCTCTTCTTCCCTTTCTCTCTTCTATGGAAAATAACGATACGATGGGAACGATGCACAAAAAACAAATTTCACCCACTTCTTTAGTTCTGTAAAACTGTGATGTGACAATAAAGCTGATTGCTCACCCATTCTGATGGGTGGGCGTGGGCCACGTGTATTTTCAGAGCATGTTCATCATCAATGATCAATGATAATGATCAATCAATCGATTGTGTTCCGGCTTGGATCAATGGAACTAACTTATACTTTACGTATAATTCTCACAATTCTCACAATGAAAACACATTGCTTTCAAGAAAAAAATACCATGTCATATTTTTGTTTTACATTATTTTAATGCTATGTTATAATTAAAATATTATTGTTTGCCAATTATTTGGGCCTAGCTGGCCCACAGGTTGGGAATCACTGTTCTACAACTTTGTCTTGAGGTCGTATCATTACACAGTGTGGATTTTGACAGTTTTCTTCTGCATCCCGTGTAAACGTTGCATCAGGTTGCTATTCCTGGCCACAGTGGTCAGCTTTTATCTATATGTTCCATGGGCAGTTTATCACACTTCCTCTATCCTGGCCTGGGCCCCCAGTCAGCCCACCAGACAGGAAAGTCAAAGGCTTTTCCATCATAGCTCTTTTTTCAATAACAAGAACTACGTTAAAATAATAATAATAATAAAAAAGAGTTAAATGGTCAAAAACACCCAAACACCACTGATGATAATATAAGGACACAAGTATCTGACAATGTATAATGTCATCATACTAGCAGGCAGTACTGTTTTTTTTACTATTATTTCCTGAAAGTTTACATTTTGGACATATACAGGTAGCTGGTTTCTGCCCGACAGTTCCGATTATAATATCATAAATATAATATATATTTTTAAAAGTTTCAGGTTATGGAAGGTATAGTGGAAAAGAGCCAATAGCGTGAATGGCACACTGTCGGTTCTGTCTGATAACACATCTGCATTATTAATACAGAACACAAGCGTCAGTCTGAGGCAGAGTTCCTTTGTGGTTCTCATCAATGGATTTAAAACAGAGTTGAACGCAAGTTCAAATGAATCCAGTGGCAGCTAAAATGATGTCATTAGAGTGTAGGTTAATGTTATTGCATGCCTATTAAAATGATTACATCAGTACGGAATTGAGTGGAATGGTATTGAATCATATAATTGATATTGCATTAATTTAATGTGTTTGAGAATGATAAAGAAAAGAATGTCAATTAAAATTATCTACTCAGAAACCTCATCCAAACATACTGTTAGAAACATAGGCTACAGTTGTTACACAGCAGCATAGCTAGATGAACCTACAGCAGTTACACAGCTAAATGGATACGGCATACTAGTATACTGTTACACAGACAGACAGACAGACAGACAGACAGACAGACATGAGGGGAAAAACCTAATGATAACAAAATAAACTAGAAAAAGTGCCCTTCTGGGCACAGGTCTCCAACAGGAGGATAGGAGTGTGAGTGTGATGTTTGGCAAAATGTTTAGGAGCAATATAAACGTGTGTGTGCGCGTGCGTACATGCGTGCATGTGTGTGACGTGGCTTGGCCATGAGGCTGATTTGAAAACTGTCAAGTGGCATTTCTTCCAAAGCCTAGTGGGAATATGCATGCAGTTTCACCACAATCGGACAATCGGCGATTTGTACAAAATGGGTACAAAGCGGGCTACTCCTGAAAAGTTTAGAAGCCAATCGTAGCCAATGAGGGTGGATTATGAGAAATCAAACAAACCTGTCTTGATCACATGACTATGGAGAGCATGTGTACCGATTTGCGTGAAATTTGGATAAAATCTGAAGGAGTAATATTAGAAAATGTGTTTTACATATGTCGGCCTCCTGGTGGCGCTATAAAGAGCAGATGTGAAAAATTCCAGGCAAAGGTTTTTCCTTGGCCTCTAGGGAGTTGGCATACAAAGTTATCCACAGATCCGTGCAGTTAGAGGTAAAAACACTTTTGCCAGTTATAGCGCCACCATGAGGCTGAGTTGAAAATGTTCATGTGGCATTTCTTCCTCGGCCTAGTGGGAATGTGCGCGCACAATTTCACGGAAATCAATTCATGATTTGCAGCATTTTGTTTGAAACTGAGCACTCCTGCTTGCTTTGGAAGCCAATCTTAGCCAATCAGGATGGAGTCTGAGAAATCTGAAAGACCCTTTTCGTTGAATGGCTCTAGAGAGACTGTGTACCAATTTGCGTGATGTTTGGACAAAATCTGTAGGTGTACTGTCCAAAAACTTGTTTTGCACAAAGCGGCCTCCTGGTGGCGCTATAACAGGCCGTTCTGGAAATTTTGGGGCAGAGGTTCATCGTTGGCATCCAGGGAGTGTGTGTGCAAAATTTGGCATCGACCGGGTTAACAGTGCCGGAGATTAGCTGTTCACAGACGGACACACGGACGGACGGACGGACGGACGGAGTGCAAAACATACTCTCTCCCCATGCCTTCGGCCTGGTGGAGACAATCATTAACACTACAGCACAGGGTACAGTATATGTACTGTATGACACAATGCTATTGGATATTTGCTCAGTTCATTTCAGGTTAAGAAAGACTTATTTTTTTTGGGTAAACTCCATTGAGAACAATGAGCTGTCCTAAACAATTTCTGTCTGGCAGATAGCTTTAAGACAGAGAGGAAGTGTAGGCCCCCTATGAGCCCTCAAACCGTTAACACCGCAGAGGAAGTGTGAAGGAAGTGAGATCTTAGCAAAGCCTGAGCCAGAGCCACTGACACCAGACCATCAACTGTAACTTGCTACACCTGATGCAGTGAAAAGAACTTTGAACACCATGAGCAGACCAGATCCACCCGCTTCGATTGCCATCAACCCATAATCACCAGTAGGTTACTCATCAAGACCATGCAAGGGAGCAAGTAGGCTCTATAGCGTACTGGCTGCGATTAGGAATCGCAGAAGTGAAATTACTGCCACCGAAGAGAAAACATCATGAAACTGACTTACGTGGCCGGTTAATCAATTCAATCAATCTTTATTTCAGACCCAGGAGGATCCATATCACAACCAATACAATATAACAATACAAAAATAAAAATAAATAATTTTTAACCTCAGTTAAGACTGAGGTTAGGGGACTAACATGGCCGGTTAAGACTGAGGTTAGGTTTCTGATTTTTAGAGTTAGGGTTTGTAATAGTCGGACAACACGACCAACGCCACGTCGGACAATGGCTGACAACAACAACAAAGTCTCCGCTCCAGTAGAGCCTACTGGCTCCATTTACAGTAATGGGCTTGATAAGTAACCTACGTACAGTACTGGGTTGATAACACTCAAATCTGCTACCAGATCGTAGTGAGTATAGAATGTCAGGGGTTAACCTCCTTAACCCTACAAGCTTTGTTGAATGTCCCCCCCACACCACCCCCCCAGTCTGCACCAAATTTCAGGCAAAAATAGCCATTCTACAAGCTGAATGTTGTGACTCGTTGTGATCTGCTATTTTCACTGAATGTTCGGAGAATAGGGGAGCTAGTGTTCATGTGGTTGAAGGGATGAATACACCAGATCGATGCAGAACAGAGCAACACAAAATAGAAATTAAGTGCACATTATGAAAAAACAAAATGCAAATAAGGAAAAAGAAACGCATGTCAATAGTTAAAAATAGCAGCACGGTTGAAGTGAATTCAGTGGCTGCATGTGTAACTGTCAACATCTTGCACACGTTGTCTTCTCTCTCTGCTGTGAATGATGAAAGGCACAGTTGTTACCTTTCCAGAAGAAACCAGGTCTGACAGGAATGTGTGTATGTGAGCTTGTGAGACAGAGCAAGAGAGTAATATGATTACACACTTGCCAGTGTGAATGCATGTGTTCCTGTGTGCGCACCTTAGGAACTGTATCTGCATTTGTGCTTGGGTGTGATTTAGTCTGTGGGGTTTCTTTGTGTGCATGTGTGTGTGTGCATGCATACATTACATGCCCACCCACAGAATTTCTCTAAAATTGAAAGAATGGAGTGTTTTCTTTCTTTTTTACTGAGACAGGAGGCAGGCAGGATGAGGAAATATGGGTTCATACTGATATCTCCTATAGTATGCCCATGAAAGAACATTGTGATATACAATGCTATGCTAGAATACTGGATTTGACACACAATTTACTAGTGCAGTTGGAAACAAAGAATATTTGTTTCTTGTTGACAGATTTAGTTGTTTTTGTGTGGAAGACGGAAATTTATTTTTCCTCGTGCGCAGGGAAGCCCACCCATATATCATCATGGACGGCTGTGGCTCAGGAGGTAGAGCAGGTCGTCCAATGATCCCTGGGTCGACGGTTCGAATTCCGGCTTCTCCTGTCCACATGTCGAAGTGTCCTTGGGCAAGACACTGAACCCTACATTGCCTCCAATGAGTTGGTCAGTGTGAGCTTGCCACCATTGGTGTATGAATGTGGGAAGTGATGAATGAACCATTGTAAAGCGCTTTGAGCACTTGGAAAAGCGCTATAAAAATGCAATTCATTATTATTATTCATTATATATTCGTATATTCTGATCTAAGCATGAATGGCCAAAATAACAATGTACCTACAGTATACCTGTAATGTACTGTTTTGTTTTGGACTAGACACAAACACAGCAAAGGATTTCCTTGTGATGGCACCGTCAATACGGTCAATACAGTCAATACAGAACCTATAACTATGATACAGAAGCCAGCAACGGAAGTTCGGAACAGCAATGGCAATTCTATGATTCTATTACTTTTTTTTTAAGTGAAAATCCTAAGAATCGCTGTCAAGGGCAGCTATAGACAATGTTTTAACGCTAATGAGTTAAATACTTTATTAATCCAAACTGTAAACAGCACATGGTACAGTAAGACATTAAGGCTAAAAGGATGTCACAACAAAGTCATGGGGACATTGTCGTCCTATACACTATGTAGGCTACAATTAATCAACAGCATAAAAAAATAGCATCAAAAGAGTTTCCATCAATATCATTTTTTTTATATATTTTTAGTTGACAAAATGAACACTGTTTTACTCTAGTTGCTGATACTGCTGATGTTTGCGAGACATTATATGAGTTCTATCTGATCCTACTGCTACATTACACTGGGAGAGCACCCGCTCATGATCCTACTGCTACATTACACTGGGAGAGCACCCGCTCATGATCCTACTGCTACATTACACTGGGAGAGCACCCGCTCATGCCAGGGGTGTTAATATTAATGCTCACTTTCTGTTCCTGTGTAAATGCAACTTGGCTTCTGTTGCTACTTGCACCACTTACAGCTGACTAACACTGATTATGTCTACACACCAGAATGAACCATCTTTTAGTCACATATGTGTGGTAATTTATGCATGTCCTTATGCAAGATGTCTTGAGGCCTTATTTATGCATCAGTGTGTGGAATAAAATCTAATTAATTAATAAAAGGATAGATCTTTCTCTCTGCCTGCCTTATATGATCCTGTTTGTCAGGAAACTGAATGGGCAACGGAGGTGGACAATATTACCCAGCTGCTGAAAGTGATATTTTTTATTTTTGTTTGAATTTGATTGATTTGATTTTTTCTAGTATTCATTCAATTAATTCAAACTTTTTTTTAATTCTTGACAGACATTTAGGTTGCCCTCATTTGCAATGTAGTCGAGATACATCACAGTACAAATTCAAAACAAAACAAAGATTTTAAAAGCAGCTGCAGACATTTGTGGGCACTTGAGGTCTGCAATCAAATATTTAAATTGACCGTATGTTATGGGAGAACAGATATTTAATTTATGTTGTAGGTCCCAGTTGGGTGTTTACTTTGGGGACCATTAGTGCAGGTACATTCTGATTGTAATCATGCTATAGTCATGTGTGTTTGCTCAGTAACAGGCCTATCTCCCTGTATCTCCAGCTCTACAATAAACAGAAAACACATACCGATGTGGGTCACCAATGTCATCCAATCAGGAAAGAGAACCCATTTATCAGCTTCAATGTTATATATTTCCAATTCCAATTTTGTCTGTTCATTCAAATGTTCAGTGTTTATCCTACATCTGTATGAGTTCTCTCTCTCCTGATTTGATTATTTTGGTATCCCGATCTGAAAGTGTATTTTCCATTTGCTAAAGAGCTGGAGAGATAGGGAGACTCTTGAACAAACACTGAGCTTTTTTTTTTAAGTCACATGATACTTCCCTTTAATAGGGAGAAATTGGGTGAAACTCAGCATGACTAACATACTGTGGTGAGCTATGATCAACAAAATATAAGAAAATTATATTGACTATTTATCTTGGGACTGCTGCCTCTGAAATGAAATCAAGCAGGGAGATGAAAGACACTAAAATAAAACTAGACATATTCAGCTCAAAGACCTAAAATTATATTGTTTGTTGGCAGTAGCAAAAACGAGTTACATTACAACAACCCTAACATAGACCTAATAGCAATTAATATGTTAAAATTTGCCTCACACTGTCTTCTTACCAATGAAAAGGGTTTTAGTTAACCACTTTCACTCTTTGTCCCTTGGGCTTGTCATTATCGGTGAACATTTAAAAAAAAAAGTTTATCTGGCACATTGTGTCATAGCAGGCAGGTGTGTGTGTGTGTGTGTGTGTGTGTGTGCGTGCGCGTGTGTGTGTGTGTGTGCGTGCGTGCGTGCGTGCGTGCGTGTGTGCGTGTGTGTGTGTGTGTGTGTGTGTGTGTGTGTGTGTGTATGTATACACATACGTCCCTTTTGTGCGTTCACATCCTCCATTAAGCATAATTACTACTATACATGTTCACAGGATAAACAAAACAGAAAACATTATATGGCCCTACTGTATGTGTGGCTCTAAATGCAAGAGCAAACTACAAGCAACACAGGCATAGTATTATCCATTTATTCCATAGATAGATTCCTACCATACTAAATGGTTCCTCCGTTCTTTTATGTCACCAGCAATCAGCCTTCACTTGCAAATTGGGAATCTAGGAAAGCATGGAAAAGCACTGCTACTGTAGCATATGGCCAGCAACATATTATGTTGTGAAATCAGGGCCATGTGCAGGGGAACAATCTCTGTGAAGTAGGTATGAAAATTGTTTATGACTGTATGTCACTTAGGTTGCATGTGGCTCAAACTGCAGATTCTGCCATATTCCACGTGTAAATGAATTGGGGCTCGGAAATGAAGGTGAGCTACTGTAATTTAACCAGTGCATATAAAAAACCTACAGGGGCTGATGCAACACAATGAAATTTCAAGGGCATTCATGCACAACAAACCACTTCTGTCAGACCACCTATTGAGTTTGTGGATGTGTGCTGCTGGTGTGTGCAAGTCTTTTAGGTGTGTGTGTGTGTGTGTGTGTGCGTGTGTGTGTGTGTGTGTGTGTGTGTGTGTGTGTGTGTGTGTGTGTGTGTGTGTGTGTGTGTGTGTGCGCGCGCGCTTGTGCGCAAGTTCTTGTGTGTGTGTTTGTGGATGTTTTTCTACACAGTACATGCGTATCTATCTACATGTTCCATGCTTCTGTGTTTGTGTGTACTGTAAATGAGCATTCCTTGCTTGAAGCAGGTTTATCTTCTGTTCATGTACCGTGAAGACACCCATGTGTGCCAGTACGCCAATACTTGACAGGACGTCCCTCCATCCTTGCTTTTGTTTGCATGTGCTTCCCGAATACAATGAATTAAGTTTGTAGTTTTCATTTGAATTCCCTCCCAGACACAATTGTCGCTGCGGCGAGGACAGACAGCGTGAGAGACGGAAAGACAGAAGTGAAGAAGGGGGAGAGATAAAGAGGAATAAGACTTGGGGAGCGAAGCCGAGGAAGGAATAGACACGAAGGCCAGTCAATGCTAGAGCCATGACACCAAAGGACACTGTGACTGTTCTTACTACACAGCAGGAGGGCTCTTTGACATTTGAAAGCTTGTATTTGTGCCTCTGTCTATGCACTGTATGTCTGTGTGTGCATTTAATAAAGCAATAAGCCACATGAGGCCGCGCTAAGGGGCGTTGTTAGGCACTCGTCTTCACGCCATGCCTAACAACGCCCCATAGCTGTTCTGAAATCACTGGCTTATTGCTTTTCTAAAACAGTTACTACATACACCTGGCAGGGTTTCATAAAACAAACACACACCAATAACTTATATATAACAAAGTAATAATTTATTTATAGCAAATATACATTCTTCCGCCAATAAATGCAGTTCTTCAGCAACATTCATTAGAATGGTTGCCAAGCAACTTACATACAGTACAGTAGTGTGTCAACACAATGTGTTTGGCACAGTAATAGTGATGTAATGCTGTCACAGGTGTGTGTTTATAGTAGTTCTCCTTGTCAGCCAGCCCGCCTGCTTTCTGTTGTAAGTATATAAATGCACTGCATTTATAGCGCCTTTCTCTAAAGCACTTTACATGTATTTCACATTCACCAATTTACTCACCAACGGTAGAGGAAACCATGCAAGGCACCAATTTTCTCATCGGGAGCAATTATGGCTTCAGTGTCTTGCTCATGGACACCGGAGAGCGAAACGGAAACCTTCAGATTCCAAGACGGCCGTTCTACCTCCTGAGCCAGGTTTCTCCTAGCCTCGATGTGCATGTGTCGTACTGACAAAACTAGGTGCAATAGTGATGCAAACATTTGTTTTGCCAGGTGTACCTTTCTTTCTCTTGCAAAATAATATATGCCAGTGACAGAATTGAGAATAAAATGGCTATATTTATTGAAGTGTTGCAGAAAAGGATTCAACCGGCAGTTCATATTTTGTGCTGTTGAGATACCTCACATGGTGACATGGATATGGTCTCTTACTCTCTTTACTCATCCACCTGAGCCTTGCTTCCCTACAGGGACAGAATTGAAAGATACAATAAAATATGCCACAGGCACTGATATATGGATGGAATATTACTCCATAATATCCTATACGCCTTTTTAATAACCATCAAATTAGGATACTGACCTAGATAGGCTATTCAGCTGACTTTAAAATCATTTTCTATTATACTTCATGAGTAGCCTACATGATAAAATAAAAATACTGTGGAGACAGTGGAGCAAAAAATATATAGATTTTCTTTGTTTACGTATACTTTCATTTTTTTATTATTATTTATTCTGCTATGATACTATTCTGGAATGTAATTATTATTGAATAGTTTGTATGCGTGATTGTAATTCGAATGAATCATACAAATATTAAATCCTGAAATGTATACTATCATGAACACACTGAATGTATGTTTCTTAACCCATTAAAACCAGGAAAGCATCTGTTATTTTAGATTTATGCAGGCTGCACCTTCCTGAACCTGCACAGGTGAGCTTCTCCTGTTGAACGTTTAAACGTTCTGCACAAGAGAGTATAGAGCAGTGACTCTCATCTCAACCTATCCTTTCAAGAACCCCCAGTATGATATGCATTAGGCCGCACGGAACCTCAAATCATTTGATATGATTTTATCTGGTGAAACCACCTGAATAATGAAAGCTCATGAAAACTAGATGACCTGTTCTAGTGTCTTTATTTTTTCCATTTAGGACCCCCAATCTACACTGTAAATTCCTCAATGTTAAATTTCACTCTCAGAGTTAACTTACAGACCCTATAGTTAATTTGGACACCTGGTGGTCCCCGGAACCGACGTTGAGAAACAGTGGTGTAGAGTGACGCAGAGTTTCACAGACTTTCAAAGTTGAATGTTGAAATAATATCAGTTTTATGTTCACTGTAGCATTCTGAAATTGCAATTCTAGTAAAAAAAAAAGTCTTCACCATCCCTGAGGAACAGTTTATCTTATAAGCCAACCCATACAAAAAGGATAACAAATGAACAGAATCAAAACTTCAATTCAATTCATACTTTTGGGAACAGCATCAAAATATCAAAAGTAATAAAGGAACTGTTACGCTGCCATAGTTGGCATATTCTGTAATAAAGTGCTTCACTCACTGTACAGCTTCCTCCGGCTGTCATTTGCAGGCCTTAACTTTGAGTTGCAGCTTGTCGACCAAATCCTGCAGTCGGTTCACATTCTTCTGATCCAATTCCAATTTATTTTATCCTCTTCTGTCTGTGTGAGTGTGATGGTCATGAAAGAGATTGAGGCAAAACATATCATACTATAGACTAGAGACATCATGGTTAGAGGGTACTGTATAATTTGATAAGTGAATTTGCAGCACCACCTTGTGAAATGTCAAATTGGTTTCACATTTCACTTTATTGAGAGCAGTGTTTGATGTTTTAATATATATTATGCTGTTTGTTTATATGATGTTGTCAGAAGAATCCTACAGACAGCCAAGATTGTGAAAGAATACCTGGCAGGTGAGCTCCTTCACTCTCCTCTTCACTCTCCTCTCATACTTGCAGACTCCCTTCAGCTCCCCCATCAGCTCAACATCTCTGTTCAGACTCAACCTCAGCCTCCAGTTTACGCATAGCTACAGTATACAGAAATAAATTTTTTTATTTAACTCTTCAAGTGTAAAACCGTAAAAAGGACCGTTTGCTGTGTATCATTTTATATAGCGAATTGAACTTTGGTAGAACCAGGTCAATCTCGCTTCTGTGCTCTGTGACCAATGAACCGCCAGTAGTAGTGATTCCATTATTGCCAATGAGGCACAGCTTTGGCTAGTATTTGGAGTGAGTGCATGAAGTAAAACACACATACTACATGCCCTGCAGGGTCTCTATAGATTCTGAAGCTGCTTCTTGCCTTCCTTCATTCACTTTAAGACGGCAATTTGAATTTTGCTGTGTCCATCTGGAAGCCCCGGCCCCCGAGTGGACCAGAGTAAAACCAGATTAAGGGCACACCGCACGTTTATTCTGCCTATGGGAGCGGATTCTGCCAATGCATTTCAATGGGAATGGAGCTGTTTGTTGCCATTTGCGGATGTCTGCAAAAAAAATAAAAAATAAAATCTCCATTCCCATTGAAATGGATTGGCAGAATCCACCCTCATAGGTAGAAGTGGGCGAAGGTATAAGAAGGTAGAAGTAATAAAAGTGTGGTGTGACCATGCCCTAAAACTAGAAAAATGTGGTCCTCGGAGCACAGATAGTAGAAGCCAGGCCAGGTAGTAGAAGTCAATCCTGGTGGTGGTATAAAAGGCTGTTTTTTCCTTGGCCTCTAGGGTGTGTGCAAAGTTTCACACTGATCGGTCCATATAGGTAAAGAATTGAAAATTGTAGGGTGCCAATTCATCCTTGGCCTAGTGGGAATATGCATGCAAAGGCAATCACAGGCTGCTGCGTTCATGATTTGAGACATTTTGTTCAAAACGGGCCAAGACCTATAAAAGTCTATAAAAGTCGATGTGGTACAAACTCGCAAATGATTTACGATCGTCGGGTGCGCAGCGGCGCACCATGGACAGCTCTCGAACCTTTGGAGATACGATGCTTTGAAAATCCTGTTATAATGGATATTATATTATATTATATCGAGCTATATATTATAGCTCAACGGAGCTGGATTTAAAAATCACATCGCTGGTGGTGAAGGGGGAGCTCCATTCTAGCCGGAGCAATGCTAAAAGGTAAACAGACGGACGCTGCGTTCATATATGGAGTAAACGGTTGTCTACGCATATACGCGTATAGATGGCACAAATAGGTCCCAGGGGGAGGGGAGGAGATGGAGATTAAGAACATATTCTTGGTAAGGTTTTGCTGTTGTTAATATTAGTATAATTACTACAAATTGTCTAATACTTTTTTGGTTTTATTTATTTCACTACCGTCCGTGAAAGAATGCAATACACACGAAAATACACATTTTTGGCGTGAAGGATTTCTTTCAAGGGCTGCATCGCATTGCTGAACTGATAACATTTTGCTCTGTACATGCAGACCTTGAGCTTTCCCTAGACATTCCTCAAGCGTTTCTGGGCCTTGGCAGCCTTGCGGTTAGGTTGGCATCTCCCTCCGATCTCCTTCTTGGTCCTCAGAGCGTTGTTCCTGCTCCTGACCTCAGAGTCCGCAGGGCACTCTGCATGGACTCCATCACTCTCTGGCTGTACGTTCCTCGTCATCGCCTCAATCTCTTCATCCATCTCTGTCAGTTGTCAGTCCATCTCGTTCTTCACTTGGTTCAGAACCTTGGACTCTTCATGCTCCAGGGTGCCCTTATTGGTGAAATTTAAGCACACAGTCAAATGTTTCATACAATTGTCTAGAACAGCATTCGTCCTATAGCCTAAAGAAAAGACTAAATGAACAAATACGCATGCAGCAAAACTTGTAGCACAAATCCTAATGTTGGGTAATTTGAAACCTATTATTCTGTCACAAAGCTGGATTTAGCACATAATACTGTTACTGTACCGGTGCTGTATAATTATTAAATCAGTTGAAATAGTTCAAATAAAAATAAGAATCAGGGCAAGGCATGTTCATCACTTCTCAGGTAACTAATTAAATAAACCATGTATAATCAAACCAATTTATTGAATTATCTAACTGTAGATTATATGGATTATTTTTTAATTTTGGCTGTTCACTTAATGTGTCTCACATTTTATTAATTCAATTTAATTGTAATAATAATTGTAAATAAGCAATTTGTTTGAATTCAACTTGATTTCCAACTTGAACTTGAAGTTCCCAGATTCCAGACATATTACTTTGTTTGACCTCCTGTTTGGAGCTCAACCTTCCCAGTCTCCACTGCCTCCTTGGCCTTCTCCAACTTATGGATGTTCTTTCCTGTTTCACCGATCTCCTCATTAAGGTCAGAGATCTCCTCTGCAGGAGAGAAAACAAACATATAGCTTCCACACTATCACTGTGTACCCAACCCTGTGTATGAAACCTGGTTTTAAACTTTGTTGGAAAGTGCATTCCCAAATCATTTGACATCGAGAAACAAGTCAATACAGTAAGTAAAAACATATGTTTGAGCCTTGAGACTGGCCATGAATTGAGATAAAAGTTATTTTATGTACCGGTAACCTTTCTTTTTAATAAAACCTTGAATAAAATGTAATTCTATCCAATCTGTAGGGTACCATGTAGAGTACCCTGTAGAGTCTCCCTGCTCTTCTATTGAGACATTTAATTTGAGGAATCTGTGTGTGTGCGTGCGTGCGTGCGTGCGTGTGTGCGCGCGCGCGTGTGTGTGTGTATACGCGCATGCATGTGTACTGCGCACGCGAGTAATATAAATGGGTTTGATGATAAGATAGGAAGATGACCTAAACAATGTACGTATTCCATGTAGGAAAGTGATTCTCAACGTTTTTAATTTCACTGACCCCCAATTTGATATTCATTAGGCCAAGCACTCCATTTGATAAGAATTGTATCTCTGTGACTCCAATCTCATAACATTTCTATTGTTAGGCATTCTATCTGATATGGTCTGTCGATTTGGTAGGTAGGTATGCTATAGAGATATTTGTGGAAATCTAAAATTTGTGGAAATCTAAATCAAAATAGCCATTTTAATCTTAAATTGTATTTATTGTGTAGGGTTGCAGTTATAGTTTTAGTGTTTTGTTGTTGTTTTAGTGTTAGTTTTGAGGGAACATACTGTAGGCCTTACTTTCTGCTGACTTCCATCTCTTGAAATGATCTCTTCAGTGTCATTGATGCTCTTGACACTGATCTCGCCCAGACTGATGCTTAGTTTGTAAGACATTACAGTATTAATTAACATCATAGCCTACATCGATATAAACAGTATACATTAATTTTCTTTCCACATGCATGTCTGTCCACACACTGTTAAATACTTTACATGTAATTTGTGTCACGCAATAATTTCACATGCGTGTGTCAAACGCTTTCCAGTCGTAATGGATTATAGTAGTGTAGCGTTGAAAGTAGCTCCTAGATTAGACAAACTGTGTTAACAACCACACAATACATGTGCCAGTTAACACATCTTTATTTAAAAGGTGCATAACAAGTGGCATCCTGGTGATTTAATGGACTGGTTGCATACCACATACTTACTGTACACTGTGTGTCTGCATTTGACTAATGACCTTTGTCACATCACATACCATAACCTCTGTCTTGCTCATGTAAAACCAGTAAGACACCTGAGGGTGGGTCGCGTGCACGTATCAGCCTTGGTGACAGCAGACTGCTGGGTGAGCGCTGGCGCTTTAGCGGGAGGTCAGATCAACATATGGAATGAATTCTGTACTGGCCATATATGGAGCGTGTCTTGAGTGTACAGGGTTTGATGAGATCAGATCAACATATGGAACGTCAGAACAGGTCAGCTCCATATCTGGAGATCTAAGGGTGGAGCGGGGGCAGTGTCTTGAGTGTACAGGGTTTGGTGAGGGCCCAGGTAGGGCCGAGCCTTAATTTTCGGGCCTGTTGATAACTCTAGTTTTCGCCAGCTGCCGGGCGCGACTGCACAAATAACTTTGGGGCGGGCCCATCTAGAGTTAAAATGGACAGGTATCAGTCAAAAGGGAGACATCGAAGAGGAAACATGGGTGGGGAGGAATCAACGGGGGGAGGGAATGTCAGAACTCAGAACAGGTTCTGACATACTGTATATCCATATACTAATATTGATGACATCAGGGATCTCCATATATGGGCTTAATTGCGTCGCACTTACAGTACTATGAAATCAGGGATCTCCATCCCTGATGACGTCACGTGATGTCACAAGACCTGGGCACCATACTGTATATGGGGGCTTTCCCCATGTATGGGGAAAGTGTTTTGACATCTGCTCCACTCTAGGTCTGCCTTGCTGGACCCGTGGCAGTTGTATACCGCAAAAACATATCACTTGTGATACTATTGCCATGGCTCTCACACCGTCCTCTAGCACATGGACAACAAGCAGCTGAAGGACAAATATGTACATATGCTGTTCGTGTGTGGACTACAGCTCATCATTCAACACCATTGTCCCAGCGAAACATGACACAAAGCTCCGAGACCTAGGGCTACACCCAAGCATATGCGACTGGATACAAGACTTCCTGTCAAACCGACATCAGATGGTGAGAATGGGCAGCATCACATCTGACCCCAGCTGACCCTCAACACTGGAACACCACAGGGATGCGTGCTGAGCCCTCTCCTCTACTCCCTGTACATGTATCACTGGACTGCACAGCCACACATGACTCCAACACCATCAGAAAGCACGCAGACGACAAGACTGGTATGGGAACTGTACTGCCCGAGAAAAGATAAGCCTACAGCGAGTATAGTACTAACAGTCACAAACTGTTCAACCCCCTACAATGACCGTGGCCGGGCAAGGGGTCCTACCACAATAACAAGAGCAGCACCACCAGGTTTATGAACAGCTTTCAGCCGACTGCTGTCAGACTGCTGATCATGGCATGAGTCTTGTTCGGCAGCCTGATGACAGGCGGTGTCGTCAGGCTGGTCTCAGACCTTGCTCTTCCTTGAACCCACCTGTGGATTATACTTTGCTCTCCCTCACGGAACTTCAGATTATACTTGTGTCAGCCTACGCTATGCAGATTATGCAGTTGACACACATGCCATTGTTCACTTAATTCCCATGTATACAACAGTACAACGCACTGACTTTTAGTCTTTTTTGTGTGTTTCTCTAACACCTTAACTAACATATATAATGCACAGTATACATCTGCTGCTATGCAATTTTCTTCTTTATTTTTCTTGTTTGGTTGTTTTCTTGTTTGATCTTTCCCACTTTCCCCCCTTCTTCTTCTTCCCCTTTTTTTTTGCTATGGAAATAACGACACGATGGGATCTATGCACGAAAACAAAGTTCACCCACTGTTTTTTTTACCTTGTGACTAAATAAAGCTGATTCTGATTGTAGTTCCAAAACAAGATGAAAGGAAATAGAGCAGCAACATACCCAGAATGTCAGGCTTGTGTGGCCAGTCATCAGCTGGTAGAAAACGTGGCACCTTAATTCTCTCTGCCTGCAGCTGAAAGGACACTCTAAACTTCTCCAGCAGATCTGGCAAGGTCATGGGAGATGTGGTAAACATTACCAGAGCAAACATGATCTCTTACACTTTGTTTTTATTGATATCCTTAATTCTGTATAGCATTCAATAATATTTTATGTCTTGAAACTACCCAAACTACCCAAGTGTATCACTTGCATCAATTGCAAGAAAATACAACCTAATTAAAATACCAGGCATTCAATCTGACCTGATAAACTAAGTGGACACAATGAAAGGAAAACATTCCCCTGAAAGTACTTGCATGTTTCAATATCAGCTGAAGCCAGCTTGCCTGTAGATCCAAAGTGGATTCTGATGAGTTTACCCTACAGACACATCAGAATGAATCTTTGCCAGGACCACAGTTCATCTTTTATGTAACTGTATAAAGTAACAATCACTTACAAAAGAAGAGGAGTTGTCATTCCTCACAGTCTTGACATTACCATATGCCTCCAGCAGAGGGTTGGCTGCAATGATTTGTCCTTCAGTGACCCCTGTGAGAGAACATTATGGGTGCATTAGGATTCTGGCCAAGAAGATCATCAACCGATACGGTCGTTTTATTTGCTCCTCATATTCAGTCTTTTCATGGCCGCCTAAGCAGGGGAAAACCACCTGCATCAATAGGCCTATCTCACAGCCCGTTTTTCACGCCCACTTCCGGTAAATAGTGGTGACTTTAACATGGGCATTTACACGTTTCTTTCTCTGGAGAATCTAAGTACATTTTCTAATGTAAAAATGTGACAGACAAATATTATTATGAAGCAAACAAGATGGTAAATCAGGTCGAGCAGATAGAACAAACCTTACCTTGAGAAAACAAAAGTTGTAGACTTCTTAAATAACCTCTGTTAACATGTAGCGTCTATGGAGTGACGTCACGCTATCACCACTAACCCCGAAAGGGGGCGTATTTAGGGGGGCGGGGAAATTCTGTGAGATAGGCTTATTCATAGACAGCCATTCATCCTATTTTATAGTCACCAATAAGAAATGTTTTTAACATGTAAATGATGAGCTAAGCAACACACAGCCAGAATGTTAAAAATTAGAATGCTGATGGTACAGAGGTGTGTGCGTGTGTGTGTGTGTGTGTGTGTGTGTGTGTGTGTGTGTGTGTGTGTGTGTGTGTGTGTGTGTGTGTGTGTGTGGGGGGGGTGCTCAGGAGTGGAGTCATCCCTCGAATGTGGCTTGCGTAGACATAAATCTTCCGTCTGGCTGCTTAAGAACTGAAATGCATATTGACTTGACAAAATGGTACTTTTACTTTATTTTTTACAGGATTGAAAATGCAGAAACTCACATAGATTATCCATGATGCTAAGCACTCCTTGAGATTGTACAACACAGCGGGCTCACTTGTGGTGGGTTATGATGGCCATGTCCTCAATTTTGTTGATAAAAATTGACGTTCCACACAGACCAGGGTCTCAACGGTAGCTTTTCGACCCTCTCTCTTGATGAGTGTACCCTAGAGGTACATCCCATCAGCAGGGCCATAGTCTGCGCTTATGATGGAACTTATTAGTGGGGACTAGTGCACAGGACAAACGGGACCAAATGTTACTATAATGAATACACTTAACTCTTACTCCGCTAGCATTTATTGAAAAATTAGGATCTAATTCACGCCAGCATTTTTTAAATTTGAGCTCTTATTGTGAAAAGCCACAGTTCAAGTCTACCGGAAGTAGCTTATCCTAGGACGCTCGACGGAGCCGAGACAGGCCTTGTTTACATGATCGATCTATGCCGGTGCACTGGAGAGCTCCACATCGCCGGCTCTGTGCCGTCAAAGAAACGCTGTTTTGACCAAAATGCCATCTGGGACAAGGAATAGGAGATACAGGCGATTGAAAGAAACGGATAGAATGGATTATTATGGCGACGACGATCTAAGATGGGCGATCCAGTGCTGTGCTAACAACAAAGCTAGCTAACCGGCTAACGTAAGTAGCATTATGGCTCGATCGATCGAATGCACTATAAAAGCGCAATTGCCATTAATCTTCGGCAATGGCGTTAAGCGTCAGTATCAAAATTAGGCTTCAATTGACAATAATCTTCGGCAATGGCGAATGGAGTTAATAATGTATCACATTTCAAAGCATAGTTTACACTTGAGCACACAATAAAATTGCATATCATACAAAACCTGGCCTATGGCCTAGCCCCACGGTATCTGTCAGACCTCTTCAAGGACTACAGCCCTGAGCGGAACCTGAGGTCCTCGGACATGGACCTCCTCACCATCCGTCACACATTATTATTATTATTATTATTATTATTAAAACCGTAATTACAGTAATTAGCCTAATCTAAGTGTAATTAGCTTTTTCTAGTACTTTTGGTTTGAAAATCACTTGTAGTTTGCTTTCTCACAGTGGCACTGTGAATATCATGTCTGCTACTTGTAATGAAAATGATTGATCTATCGAACAGTCTCTCCAGAGATCCTGTGATGACGACAAAACTAGAAAAAGTGCCCCTTGGGGAACAGGTCACCACCAGGCCAGGTCAGGTTGTGGCCTCCTGGTGGCGCTATAACAGGCCAATGTGAAAAGGGTGGGATATATTCCTCAGCCTAGTAGGAAAGTATGTGAAAGATTTCACGTAAATTGCACTGCGTTCATGATTTGAGGCTTTTTGTTTCAAAAGGGCCAATCCTGCAAACTTTGAAAGCCAATGTTAGCCAATTAGGATGGAATATGAAATATCGGACAGATCCATCTTGGACACATGACTATAGAGATAATGTGTAACGATTTGCGGGATTTTTGGACAGAATCTGGAGGAGTAATGTCAAAAGTCGGCCTCCTGGTGGCGCTATAACAGGCCGTTCTGGAAATTTCGGGGTAGAGGTTCATCGTTGGCATCCAGGGATATGCAAAATTTGGCATCGACCGGGTTAATGGTGCCGGAGATTAGCTGTTCACAGACGGACAGACGGACGGACACATAGACGGACAGACGAGTGCAAAACATACTCTTTCCCCATGCCTTCGGTCTGGTGTAGACAATGATTAGTATAAGATAAACAGATAAATATATCAAATCTTAAAATGGAGAAAAAATATAATAATTTGATTAGAAATAGAATTCTTAACTTTAACAGTTTAGTTGGGTTTTGGTATGTGAGAGCATACGCCACATTGCATGAACAGTCACCCAGAACAAGTGGCCCATTACTCGTGGAGCTATAGGCTCTATAGTAGATTACACTAATTGTGTCAATCAGCAAATTACAGTACTGATTTACAGTAAATGCTGGAGTAATTATCATATAACACTAATCAACACAAAACAGTCTAGTCAATTAGACCAATCTCACCTGAGATTGCTTCCTGTTCAGTTCTTAGAGCAGTTTTCCCCCTTATGTATGCGCATGCGTGAGTGGTAAATCGAGTGGCAAAGTGAGTGGCAAAGTGAGTTTAATGTTGTTTAATGCAATCAGATAGGACATTTCTGTTTGGATATATGGGCTGTCAAGGCCAGAAAGTAGTTTATGCCACTCAGTAGGCGTTCCTGCATAACTTCCGGGTATGATGATGATGTCATGTGCATACCCTCCATAGAGGAGGACACTAGTGTCCAAAGTGTGCCATTTATTAAAGGGGAAAACCACCCATTTTCAACATTTTACTATGTCATTAATATACCTTAGAGCTGTTGTGTGGAAATAATAAAAAAGTCCCTCCATTCTGTGTTTCCTAGAACTGTAATTATGAAGAAAATCATTAACATGGTGAAGCACATCTTGATGACATCATCAAGATGTGTTTCACCATGTTAATGATTTTTTTCAGACCTCTAGTAGACCTCTACATATCATCTCTTGTTTGGCTATAAATTCATATTGCTAGACACATTTGTCATGTTTCTGTGATTAGTTGCGTGCTCACATGGCTTAGGTTTAGTTGTGTTTTACTTTTGAAGGTTGTACAATAGTAAGGGCATTTTATCAGGTATTTGACAAATCTGGGAACTAAATCGTTACCAAGAAATTTCTTCACCAATGTGTTTCTAAAGGTGTCTAATAACATGTACTAAAAGTTTGAAATTCAACTCCCGTGGGAAATTGAGTTATTAGCATAATATGCATAATATGCCCATAACATCCTATAGAAGGCAAAAAAGTCCAAATTTCATCATTCTTTAAGTAGCATGTGACATATGAAACTAGGGTGATTGCATGATTCTGAATCCATTCCAAGCATTAGTTTTGCACAAAAAACACTCCTTGGGCTAAATTAGGCCATATCCACTTGACCAAATGTGCTGACCTCATCACGTTTGTGTGGCCGTTTTCCTCCCAAGGAGTGTTTTTTGTGCAAAACTAATGCTTGGAATGGATTCAGAATCATGCAAACACCCTAGTTTCATATGTCACATGTTACTTAAAGAATGATGAAATTTGGACTTTTTTGCCTTATATAGGATGTTATGGGCATATTATGCATATTATGCTAATAACTCAATTTCCCACGGGAGTTGAATTTCAAACTTTTAGTACATGTTATTAGACACCTTTAGAAACACATTGGTGAAGAAATGTATTGGTAACGATTTAGTTCCCAGATTTGCATAGATTTCTCTTACTACAAAGAGTATTATTGGGACAAACAAATGGGGGGAAATCCTTATATAGATAGATAGCAAATGTCCAATGCATAATAGTGTTGGTTGTGCTGTTTACTTGCAGCATTGTCCATCATACAGTATGCTCCAGTCTGTAACACCATACATTTTCCTGTTGGTATGTGGACCTAATACCTGATACCCCCCCCCCCCCCCCCCACACACACACACACACACACACACACACACACACACACACACACACACACACACACACACACACACACACACACACACACACACACAGTTCCAGGAAACTATACCGACCGCCAAATAATACTGTAATTTTTCATGGTCTGTGGCAAAAACTAGTGGTGCTGTGTTCCCAGACACTCAGCCCCCCCTTCTCTCCCTCTCATAATAAAAGCCTGTTTAAAAGACCACAATGTTCATGTGGGACTCAGTAGGGACCCTTCTATGGCTATTGAACACAAACAATATCATTGAAGGTTGCACCCAGCGTAGTTGTTCCTTATTCCTCTGTGTGCCTGTGGCCTTATATTAGAAATGTTTTCAGCACACAATAAAAGCATAATGTAGCCTTATGCACGTAGACATTTACAAGTGAATTTCAGTGCCCCATACTGCCTGTGATGGTAATCAGAAAAAAACATCCTGCTATGGGGGAAGAATGGCTGGCCCAATATTGAGCGTGATTGTATTGAATGGTATCTGATGGATGTGGTGGAAATGGAGGCATATAAACTGAATGTTAAATGTTGCTTGCCCATATGGATCACAACAAGATACAGGCAAATGAATCAGCAGGAGCAATTATCCTTAAATTATAGCCCAAGCTCTGCTAGTGCGTCAAATCATGAATAAATGGTGTGGAATAAGTTAAGTGTATTATGTGGGGAAATTAGTTAAATTGTGTATGAAGAAATGCATGTGGCGTTATGTGTATTATCAATGGACAGCGTATCAGTTCTGTTCCTGTCTGTTGAACTCATTTTCATCCCAATCACATTTCAATTTCACATGTTGCTTTTATCTTGGCTTCAGCCTGCTATCTCTCAAGTAACCATGTTTCTGTATCCCTGTCTGTCTCTTTATCACTCTCAGTCTCACACTATTCAGTCTCTCTTGCTCTCTTTATATCACTCTCTCCTGTCCCAATCTTTTTATCAGCTCCCACACTCATCAGCTCACTCTTCCCAAATGTTTATAAAAGATAGTTTATCTCTCTCTCTCTCTCTCTCTCTCTCTCTCTCTCTCTCTCTATGCACACACACACACACACACACACACACACACACACACACACACACACACACACACACACACACACACACACACACACACACACACACACACACACACACACACACACACACACACACACACACACACATATCATCGTCATGTAACCTTTATTTAAACAAGCACATTACACTCAACTAAAAACAGTAAATTTAAATAAAAAATGTCCTATCTAGATAATAAAATCCTTTCTCCCTCCAACTTCCAATCAGAGCCTTTCCTCCCTCATCTTTTGCCTGGAACACTGACAGTCAGGCAGACAGTGCAGTGCATTATGCTGTGCAGAGCAGTGTGATGAATGTTACAAAAAGGGTAGGTAAAAAGTCTTGAGAACGAGGAAAACTGTCATCTAGCCATGCATATAAGCCAAAACTAAAGTTTTTGTGTGAGACAGAGAATTATTTGGTGAGTTTTGTTTATATTGAATCTGAATTCCTCTCTTCCACAGTCACACAGCAATCCTCAGCCTTGATGATCAGTGTGGTTACTGTCAGGGAGAACGCTGACAGCAATAATGATCAGTGCTCCATGGTGCAGAAAACCACTGAGATGTACAGTACAGTACTGTTTAGAAGAAAACACAGAAATAAAGAGCTGAAATCATCAGACTAAGTGAAGAAGGAGGAGGAATGGACAACAAATGTGCAAGAACTGGAAAGATAGCAAAACAGAATGGAGATTAGTGACTGGTACTCAAGGACATTCATCCTTCTTCTCACTCCCACTCCCTCAATGTTTTCTTCACATCTCTTTTGACCCAGTAAACTTTCCAATGAACCTGATTTGCGGAGTCTGATTCGTTGCATGTGAAGTGTCACATGGCTACTCACACACCCTCTTCTTCAGCCCCGCCTTCTGGCTGAAGATGCAGTTTTTTGCAAAGAAAAAGCCTGTTTCATCTCACTGTTGGTGAGGTGAGCGCTGTGCCAGTCGTCTTCTCGCCTCGTCTCGCCTAGTCTCCTCTCTCACATCTATTTCCCACCTCCTCTATTCTATCATTTTGTCCTGTCTCCTCTTCTTTTGTCTGCTCTCCTCCTCTCTCACTTACACAAGCACACTGTCAGTACTGCATAAATGTTTTGCTGATACAGATTGAGGGTGTGTCGAGGGATTTGATCATTCAGGCTTGAAGTTGAATAAACAACACAATGGTTATCATTTCTGTAGAAAAGGAAATTCTTTTCTCTTTGAGTCTCTAATTCACTGAATCACATTCTTATTCTCTGCCTCGCAGCTGAAAATGAAGGGCTGCTGACTTCTCAGCAAGATGGCTCGTTGTCTCCCTCTTTTGCCTTCTCTTGGTTTCCCTGCTTTGCTTTCTCCCCCCTCTGTAAACATATTTCAGTCCTCCCTATAGTCTAATCTGCTCATACCCAAGGTCTGTCTAATGATTTTCAAAACCCACTCTCACATAATCACGTTTGTTTTCTCATTTATTGGTATCATTTGTTGTATTTTAATAGGACATTGACCATTGACTACCCCACATCCTCAAACCACCCCCTCCCCCCAACCCACCCACACATCCACCAACAACTTTGCTATTCCTATTTTTTCCTCAGTTGCTGTGTAGCAACCGCCTCAAGAATACATGAAGAAAGCCCATGGTTTGAACCCGACTGTGGCCTTTTTGTGCGGAGTTTACATGTAATTGCACATAATGTTATAGGAACATGCTTCGAGGCACTGAGCTTAGAGCAGTAGCTGGTCCCACTCCCACCGCTCCTAATAGTTTAGAGTCTAAACTATAGGCGGGTTAAATGCAGAGGAATACTTTTGAGAACACTCAAGTATAACTTAATGCAAACTTTAAGGGCAACTCCACAGTTATTCAAAATGAATCCTATTGTTCTATTGCCAGGACGTATGAAAATTAGACCAGTGAATTCTGTGTGCCGAGGGCTTTCTCTTAAATCTCTTTCAACACAGATTCTGTCTGATTTTGATTGATCACTTCATACCTTCTGTTACACGTACTCTCTCAAACCAGACCCTATCCATTGTTAGTTAATGTTACACAAAAAAATGTTAGACACAGCTAACGTAGTTAGCCTACGCCTACACTAACTTCACAATCATATCCAACCAACAGCTGACCTATGTGTGAATTGTGTGCAAGGGTTTCGGCTTGTTACTCCTAGCAACATCAGGGCGTTTGGAATTGGATACAAGCATCACAAAACAACATCTTGGGTCCTAACCCAACCCAACCCAAACCAAACCAAACCAACCCAACAGCCTGATATTGCAGTGAAGCAGAGCCAACCTGCCCTGTCATGGGAAGCAGATCTTTATTTACGGCCTCCGCAAGCATGTCAGCTCAGCTGCACTTTCCCACAATGCAGCTGATTTTCTCTTTTCCACTCTGTGTCTGTGTTTCTGTCTCTTTCCTTTCCTTTCTCACTACACTCATCTCAGCGGCTTAATTTATTTATTTTTATTTTTCTTAACTCTCTCTCTCGCACGCACGCACGCACGCACGCACGCACGCACGCACGCACGCATGCACACACACACACGCACACACATGCACGCACAGATTATCTCTCTCTCTCTCTCTCTCTCTTCTGTCTCTGTCTCTCTTTGTTTCCCCATGTCCTGCTTTGATTTAGCCTCTCCTGTTTTTCCCCCTTCTCCTCCTCCTGTTTTCCCATGCTGTCATCTCCACAGCTGCAACAAACCTGGAAACTCTATATGCACTCCTGTTCTCCTCCTACAGTGGCCTGCAGGGTCACACAGCCTTCACTAGAGTTAACTGTACATCATGTCAATATGGCAGTATTAGTTACCTTTAGGTTCCTTGGGAACCTGAATTTTCCAATGGTATCTCTGCACTTTTACGCACAGCTTCCAACCATTAATTTGCTCTGTTCAAGGATATTGTTTTGTCCTATTTCCCATCCAGTCTTTTATTTCTAATTGCATTTCATACAAACTTGCTTATAGGTACCATCTTTACTGCTTACCCCTCATTCTACACTTATCTTTATTCATCCTGTGATATCCAATCTTGTTTTTCATCGTATGAAACCTGGAATTCATGGCAAAAGGTTGCTTTGCACGCAACTTTTGAACCAGTATTAACACTGGACACAACGTTCCTGACAATCTTTGGCGCTGTCTCAAAGTCTTGTAGAGCACGTTAATGGCCAGGATTAGAAGAGGTTTTTATGTGTTTGTTTTTAGTTCAGATGCTATCAGTCTTTATTTTCCTGTACTTTTCAGCAGTTAAACTGTAGGCAAGTCAAACTGATCTGAATCTGCTTAATGAGGCTTGTGGCTCCAGCTGCTGGGCCAGGCAGATATAGAGAGAAGTCTAGTGTTGGAGTCTTTGAAATAACAAGGACTGAATAGCATTGTCATCATGGACGTGCAGAACTGGGAATATTACAGTGGTATGTTTACATATTTTAAGAAAATAAAAACCTAAACAAAACTATATGTAGGCCTATTTATATAAAAAGCAATACACACCTGTGCTGATTGATGTAATTTGATGGTCCAGGAGAGACTGGGAAGCTATTGACGTCATGGAAATCAGACGTGGGTTCCTGGTTATGATGGCTGTACCATGGGTCAGGGTGTTTAACCACTTTGCATGAAAACCCTTACTGCACAGAACCACAGAATTGCACGTATAGGGTATATGTACAATGGCAATCTCTTGAGGTACCGTAAACACAAGGTAGGAGGTTGAAGTGACAATTCCCACATGAACATAATAGTGGGCCAGACAAAGAACAGAGTACAGGGAGGAAAACCCTGCATACCTAATGCTCATAATAGTACTGTCATTCACAGTAATTCATAGAGAACATATTGATTTGTGCAGATCGTTGTATTCAGTCTCATGCACATCAGCACTAATTCTTTCACAGACAGCAATATCGAACATTCATTGGCGGCCTTGACAAGTCAGATAGATGAGAATGGGAATTCCCTGTTTAGCTACTTGTATACTAGCCTCGGAAACCCAGACGTTTACTAGTAACGTTTGAATTCAGTAATATTGCTTAATTCCTCTTAGTTGATAGAGGCTGATGATGATAGAGACGTGATATAAGAATCATCAACTCATTGACTCAGTGACTTGTGTTAGCATGTTTTCCCTGCCTTTAAAACAACTTTACCTCAAAGAAAGACTGCTGACATAATATCTGACACAGCAGTTTCACAGGTATGGAAAATGGTATATTAATGACATACTGTAGTCAGTAATATAGTCAAAGGAAGTAGGATATCAGTATGGTCATTGTCTCCACCAGGCCGAAGGCATGGGGAGAGAGTATGTTTTGCACTCCGTCCGTGTGTCCGTCCGTCCTTCCGTCCGTCCGTTATCAGCTAATCTCCGGCACCGTTAACCCGGTCGATGCCAAACTTTGCACACACACTCCCTGGATGCCAACGATGAACCTCTGCCCCATATTTTCCAGAACGGCCTGTTATAGAGCCACCATGAGGCAGCTTTTCACATTTTTTACCTAAAACTGCACCGATCTGCGTGAAACGTTGCATGTACACTCCCTAGAGGCCAAGGACAAACATTTGACCTGCATTTTCCGCATCTGCCTCCAGCACCAGGAGGCCGACTTTTGTAAAATACATTTTTTGATATTACTCCTCCAGATTCTGTCCAAAAATCTCACAAATCGTTACACAGTATATCTATAGTCATGTGCTCAAGTCGGATCCGTCCGATATTTCATATTCCATCCTAATTGGCTATAATTGGCTTTCAAAGTTTGCAAGATTGCCCCATTTTGAACAAAAGCCTCAAATCATGAACGCAGCGTGCAATTTACGTGAAATCTTTCACACATTTTCTTACTAGGCTGAGGAATATATCCCACCCTTTTCACATTGGCCTGTTATAGCGCCACCAACAGGTGGATTTTTGCAAAACACATTTTTGGAACAAAATGCAAAATGCCTCAAATCATCCAATTTCCATCAAAGGCGTATGAAGAAATGGCACCCTTTTCACATTGGCCTATTATAGCGCCACCAGGAGGCCACAACCTGACCTGGCTTGGTGGAGACCTGTGCCCCGAGGGGCACTTTTTCTAGTTCATTATTGCGATCTGCCCAAAAGGTAGATCGCGATCTACCAGTAGATCACAAAGGCTGTGCAGGTAGATCACAGGGCATGCCCCTAAAGAGTATTTAATTTAAATATATTGAAGAAAAAATATTAAAAAAAAATCCCAAAACATTTCTCCCCCTCTATTTCCCATTCCAAGTGCATTTGTCTTATACTGTACAGAATGTAACACGGACTCTACTATTCCGAAGCCCCCTCAGGTACATATTTAAACTATTTTCAGCAATGGTATAATAATTGGTCATTTTGAAAGTAGCTCTCAAGTCAAAAAGTGTGGGCACCCCTGTTGTACAGTATACAATAAACAATTTACAATAATAGTACATGATTCAAGCCTGGCTTTACAACAGATGCAGCTGCCAGCTGGTCATTCTGTGATAGAGTAATTATATGAATGACCCACAGAACCATGGCTTCACCCTATAAGACATTTGTCCAAATCACATAGTATGAGCACTGCATGGGCACATCATGTGCACAGGAAGAGAAGACGAGAAGGAAAGAGAAGAGACCAGACAAGACGAGAAGAGGATTTTTATCCTGTTTCTTTCTTCGTCATATAATCAGTATACTGTACACACACGTACGTACACACCCCCCTTTGGCTGCATGTAGGCTATAGCTGGCAATAGGATGGCCACAACTGGCAGCTGCCCACAACTCAGCCAGCCAACACATCGGCAGGCAGGCGTGTGTGTGTGTGTGTGTGTGTGTGCGTGCGTGGCCGCACTCACGTTTGGCGGTGGTGGTGTGGAGGCAGAAGGAGACGTGAGGGATGACAAATGAATGAGCGGATGGACAATCTGAGGAGAAGGTAGAAATGGTAAATGCTGCATTTATATAGCGCCTTTATCCAAGGCGCTTTACATAGATTGTGCATTACATTCACCCATTCACACACACATTCATACACCGATGGCGGCGGAAGCCATGCAAGGTACCAACCAGCACATCGGGAGCAATTTGGGGTTCAGTGTCTTGCCCAAGGACACTTTGACATGTAGACAGGAGGAGCCGGGATTCGAGCCGCCGACCCATGGATCGTTGGCCGACCTGCTCTACCTCTTGAGCCACAGTCGCCCCTAAAGGTACGGTAGAAAGAGAGTAGACCAAATTGAGGGAGGAAGGAGTGAGAGATGAGAGGCTAGTTGGAAAGAGATGAATGAGAAGAGGGAGGGAGACATACAATGAGTGCGAGTCATGGAGAGACTAAAAGTGAAATAGGAGTTAATGAAGGAGAGGTGCATGCAGTTTCCTTCAGTTATTTATTATGCCACAGGACTCTCTGATGACTGGTGGTGTTGGCTGTCTGAGAAGTATCGACACTGTTGAATTTAATAAAATGGAATCAAAAGCAACAAAACTTCCAAATTGGGCCTTTCCACAGAATGTGGAGTTTGTATTATCTCCCTACAGTCTCTGTAGTTCCAAAATAAATGCATCCAGGCACTGTGCAGTTGAAAAGTATCGGTAGTCGCTTTACTATAATTGATTTAAAGTGATTACCGTTTTTTAGTGTGTATTGTCCATCTCAAAATGAACGCAAATTAAATTAAAATAAAATAATTTAAAATAATTGGAAATCACACATTACTACGAGTTCCTAAATTCTTATGACCTCAGGACTAATGGAGAAAAACAAAGGAATTCTCAGAGAAAGAGAGATAAAAACTGGCCTTGAATGGACTGTTAGCCCTGCCCCTAATCCTGATGTCGGTGTTCCTGCCAGGAAAACCATGTGATAACTCGGCCTGGGGCTACACCACTGAATGAAGGATGTTGACTTACATAGCCTGGATAGCAGTATACGCTGTCTTTCTGCTGTAGGCCTACTCATTCCTCTGTTGTCAGTTTTATTACTTGCAGCCAGGTAAAAGCTGCACATGTGAGCTCCAAGTGACGAACCCTGCTGCCAGGAGAATGCTTGTGGGTCTAAGCAGTTCAAGATGAACACCGTTCTTGATCCTCGGTGGACAGGCCCCTGGTTCTCCTCACAACTCACACATTGTCAAGACCCAAGAGAGATCAACAGAGGTCCAGGCTCCCACCCTTATGCTCTTGGGACTACTGTGAAACCTTCACCTACTGGAGATTTACAGGAGCACCACCATGACTCCTGTGCCACGAGCCCTCGCTCTTCGTTCCCACGCACACATGCATGCACACAGAGTTGTGTGTCTTGGTGCTTTATGCTCTAAACTTGCTTGCATAAGCTGGATGTTTCTGTGGCAAAAGGCACAAATTTGATTGTTTGGTTCTTTACATGTGTACAAGAGAGAGAGAGAGAGAGAGAGAGAGAGAGAGAGAGAGAGAGAGAGAGAGAGAGAGAGCTTATACTGTATAGTTTCGTATACCTCAAATACACTTGTTTTCGTCTCCGTCTCCATGTAATGTGAATGTGGACCTGTGTATGCATGTTTGCGCGTGAGTCTATGCTATATCATGTAGCTAAACGTACTGTATGATGTTCCCTGGCCAGACTTTAGGAAATGTAGACTTCCTGTCTTTTATTCTATTGGGTGTGTGTGTGCGTGCGTGCGTGCGTGTGTGCGTGTGTGCGCGTGTGCGTGCGTGTGTGCGTGCACCACCCTAAGCTTGGCAAGGGAGCAGTAATTATACAGTTGCCATACCATCATTTGAAGCTTAACCTCCATACATCATGGATCCAGGAAACCATATGAACCATGCACGCATGCTTTGAATGATCTATCACATTATTGTATACGAGTGTTTCTAACACTGTGTGAAAAGACAAAATGTGTCGCAAATGCTTCTTTGGGGTTTCCCCACATGACATTTACCACCATGTTTCCAGTGCTTTTATGATCCCTGAGTCCCCAGATGACACTCAATGGATTCAAATTGCAAGATGGGATGTCGCAATTATTTGGTCAGACTGTCTATTTACATTCCTGCCTCTGTGTTAAAGTGATTTTTCTCATGGGAATATGTTAAATTTAGGCAGAAGTAGTTAGAGATAAACTCACCTTGATCTTTTTTAATCCGCTCATTTTGACATGAAGGTATGTGTAAATCAAAGCACCTCAGTATATCTGAGGCGGCTCCCTTCTGTTCTCCCTGAAGCAGGCAAAATAACTATAGCATTTGTTTTATACTTAAAACTTGTTTTTTAAAATTAAATGAAATTAAACTTACTCAAGTCAAGACTTGAGTCATATTCTCAAGTCATATTCTTGTGTTTAGTGAGACGTTCATGTTTCAAAAACAATTTATTGGACATTCAATTCAATTCAATTGTACACTTAAATGAACGCTCAGGTTTGACGGTGTAGAATTTTGTACTGTTTGAGGTCTAAGTAGAAAAGTGTGCACATGTCTCCGCCAGGCCGTAGGCCTATTGCCTACCTAGGGCCCGCAGACTTTGGTCATAGCCACTTGGAATGGTATAAAAAAACACACCCGTGTGAAGTAAGTGGTGCAACTCCGTGTGGGGGTCCCCAGGGGGGGGGGGGGGTAGTTCCAGACCCTCATGAACCCATGAGACGATTTGAAAAATCTGGAATGCAGGTTCTTCCTTGGCTTGAGGGAATGTGCGTGCAGTTTCCAAGGAATTGGGTGCTGCATTCATATGTGGCATCTTCTGCAAAACTATAGACGCATATGAATGGTTATGTATTGCACAGTCGGGCATTAGTACAGTGGCCACATCCTCAGATGTGCATTTAACAGCATTTGTTGAGTCTTAAGATCACAAGTGCTTTGCCATCGCATGGCCTAAATCCATTCACCGACTACCCATGCCATAAGGCACTGACACGGTATGATTTAAACTGATACGTGCCAACAGCGTTAAACCTTTTGCAAATGGAAATGCAAATAGAACGGTATACTTTACAGTGCTTAGAATCATTCTGATGTGAGGTGGAAAAGCCATATTGCCTTTACCTTACCATAATCCTAAAGCACCAAGGTTCCATTGTTAGCCTACTGGTTCCAGTATCACGTATCAAATACAAAGAATAGAAATTTTACTTCCATACAAATATTGTATACTGTATATTGGCAATATAATCACATTTGACAAATTGAATTTGTCTTCAATAAAAAAGAAGCACAGTATCATCTCTACAAGCCATTGTAGAGATGACAGTCCAAACATTTGCATGTACACAAAATCACACTGTTTTGGCCTCAGGTAGGCCTACCTACACAAAGGATTTCACCCGGTATTATCCACAGCTAATACATGCTGGTTATGACTACCACATGTATTTATCACACTTAGTTCACGCAGACACGCACGTATACACACACACACACACACACACACACACACACACACACACACACACACACACACACACACACACACACACACACACACACACACACACACACACACGCCTAATATGTCACCTGCTCTTGTAGTCCATACTGTGATCTATCGCTTCCTCCTTCTGTTTCCCTCTCACTTTATGCCTTACTTCTCATCTTCTATTCCCTTTTCTCCGACTTCACCAAATGTCTTTCTCTTTTCCTTATATTCAGGTCTTATTCTAATATTCTGATAAACATTTCAGAGCCAGAACTCTGGCAGTAGGGCCACGCAAGCATGCACGCACGCACGCATGCACACACACACACACACACACACACACACACACACACACACACACACACACACACACACACACACACACACACACACACACACACACACACACACACACACACACACACACACACACACACACACACACACACACGCATGCACACATGCTCTTCTGAGCTCCACTGTGTGTTCCTGTTCCCAGAGACTGCAGGAGGGGGTTCTGGGAGGAAAAATAATGAGCTCATCAGTTTAGCCTGGAGCTGGCAAAACACACATGCACGAATGCATCAAATAACGCACGCACGCACGCACGCACGCACGCACGCACGCACGCACGCACACACGCGCGCGCGCACGGGCAATTACCATGATCCGTGCATGGTGGGATAGTCCAGTGTCTTTCCAGCACGCCCTCAGCGTGACTTCCTGTATAAAGACTTTGGGATGCTAGATAGATTGTTCTCCTTCCCTCATTCCCTTCTCTCTGTTCTTTCAAGGAGAGGTGTAAAATCTCGAAAGTGTGCGTATGCCTTTGTAGAGATGGAGCTGCATGAATTTGTGTGTGTGTGTGTGTGTGTGTGTGTGTGTGTGTGTGTGTGTGTGTGTGTGTGTGTGTGTGTGTGTGTGTGTGTGTGACTGTGTGTGTGTGTGTGTGTGTGTGTGTGTGTGTGTGTGTGTGTGTGTGTGTGTGTGTGCGACTGTGTGTGTGTGTGTGTGTGTGTGTGTGGGGGGGGGGTCATGCATGTATCGTATATTGTTGTTGTTGGGCACACAATTTAAGCAACTACATGTCTCACACAAGAATAGCAAAACTATAGCTGATCAACAAGCATTCTGAGCTTATACATGTGCAATATTTTTGATTATGTGAAAGTTAAGAGTAACGGTTTAGGACACACAAGGTTTCCACCCGACAGAGATGACACGTATTATGTACATTTATGTATTTTAGCCATAGGTCATGGGATTGAAAAATGCTGCTGACAAGTAAGACACTGGTGATGGCATGCTTTCAAGTGCTGTCAGTGGGTGGCCTTAATTGCCTTGTTTGTTTGAAGTGAGGATTATCATTTGAATAAAGAACATCAACCCCTATGTGGGTGGGGCCTGCAACGTTTGGAGGTGTGGCAGTTTTTTCGAACCAGAGGTCATGAACTTGCTGGTTGAAAAACGGTCGCAGTTTCTATGTATAATTCTCAGGCTAGAGTTGAGGGTTCGATTTTGCTTAGATGAGATGTTGCAGTTCTGAAAATGTAAACAGGTAAACCTTACAGAAATCTGCTAAGAATGGAGATTTGCCTCTAACTCTTACTCTTCCACTATAGTTCTGAATTCTGCTGTGATGTCACATACAAAACAGTAGCCCAAATATAGACAAGAAGGCTGAAAGTCCTTTAACTTCATGGTAACTAGCTGGGAACATTCTACTGTATTTAGTTAAAACTCAATCACTGCCAAGGACTTATTTCACTTCTTTTTCATGACATCCTACACTGCCAAGGACATCTTTTTAACATTGAACAAAAAAAAATCTATGTTGGCGGTTGCTGAACTATCGGCGCCCCCTGCTGGCCGGGAATTAGTTTTAAATAACTGTCAGCTCTTGTCATTTGTTTGCAACCTGTATAGCATTTGTAATGATTGAGGTATAGCACAACAACGAGAATATCCTATTTAATGTTCAATGTCTAATATTAGCTGACACATCCCATAATAGACCCTGTTGACATGTCTGACTAACCTTCTCAACATCAGGGTTGTCAGTGTGTAGCAGAGTGGCTCAGAGCCTCAGCCTGATGGCCTCAAAAGTCTTGTCTCCCCAGTCCCTTTGGTCTAGCAGTGGTTAAGATAATGGACTTTCACACTGGAGACCCGAGTTTGAATCCCGGGTGTTACAAGTGCTTAAGTATTACATCATCAGGTGCAGTCCAGTGCTATCTTGGCTCAGGGAGGAGGACACCTCAATCGAACTGACTGATTATGTTAACTATACTGTACAGCCTGTACAGCACTTACAGAGCTTACGTTTATACACATAAGTTGCACACTTAAAAGGGACACTTCACCCGTTTTGCAATCAAATCTTATTTTAATGATGTTTGGGAGACAAGAAACACTTTCCTGGGGGTAATATGTGTTTATAGATGTTTTAGTATTTCAAAGTGTCCATTATGTCATGGACACTGGGCTCACTTACTTTCTGGACTACATGTTGTCTGACTTGTCTCAGAAAGACAGCCCTCCCCTATCCACAAGGAGGAGCAGTGCACCAAAGCATTATGGGAATTGTAGTCCAGGAAGGAAGTGACCATGACATCATGGACACTTTGAAATATTAAAATATCTAAAACACATACTACCAACATAAAAACCCCAGGAAAGTGTTTATTGTCTCCCAAACATCATTAAAATAAGATCTGGTTGCAAAAGTGGTGAAGTGTCCCTTTACAGTAAATGCATCAAAGAGATCAATAAAATGCATGACATTTTTTAAGTTAACAGGGGCCAAAAACAACTAATTAATCCAAGATGAATAAGGCTACAGTGTTTGAGATCAAATTTGTAGCTTGCTTGTGCTATTTGGCCTCATAAAGTAAAGCTCTTTATTGTTAGTTTCATATACTATACTGTACATTTAATTCTTCTCTTCTCTTCTCTTCTCTTCTCTTCTCTTCTCTTCTCTTCTCTTCTCTTCTCTTCTCTTCTCTTCTCTTCTCTTCTCTTCTCTTCTCTTCTCTTCTCTTCTCTTCTCTTCTCTTCTCTTCTCTTCTCTTTCGGGAGGCAGGGGCTCAGGACGTAGAGTCGCTGTCTTGGAATCCGAAGGTTCCAGGTTTGACACTGAACCCCTAACTGCTCCCGGTGAGCAACGTTGGTGCTTTGCATGATTTCCTCTGCCATTCGTGTGTGAATGGGTGAATGTGAAGTACATAGCGTTATATAAATCCTCTCCTCTCCTCTCCTCTCCTCTCCTCTCCTCTCCTCTCCTCTCCTCTCCTCTCCTCTCCTCTCCTCTCCTCTCCTCTCCTCTCCTCTCCTCTCCTCTCCTCTCCTCTCCTCTCCTCTCCTCTCCTCTCCTCTCCTCTCCTGTAGCAGGAATGATAACCTATTGTGATCTCACAGCTGCAGGGTTATAAATTTCAATATTATTTCTAAAGCAATAAAAGAAAGAGAGGGCTTGTGTACTTTTGTGTCATCTCATTAGAACCAGAACTTATTAACTATAGCTTAGTTTTTATCCACACAGGCTCAGCGTTCATTATATTCAGGATGAGAGAGAGAGCGAGAGAGAGAGAGAGAGATGCCATTGAAAATCAGCCACAGTATGGATCAGAATGACTAATAACAGATTTCTCGATTAAGATCAAAGTTTCTGTTTTGGTTTCCATTCCATCTTTTATAGTTAATATCTGATTCCCTATTATATTAGTGTGACTGGAAGCTGGAAAGCATTTTTTCACTGACCTAATTTCATATGGATGGCTAAGCTTTTTTAAATCCAGTATGGCAAATATTCAACCAGCGAAATGTCAACATGGAATCAACCTTTTGATGATGAGGTGCTTAAATTGTTATGCAAGTTACCATACCTTTTGTCTGGTGTGGACTGTGTGTGCGTATGTGTGCTTCCACATTCAGCACGCACGCATGCACGCATGCACGCATGCACGCATGCACGCACGCACGCACGCACGCACGCACGCACGCACGCACGCACGCACGCACGCACGCACGCACGCACGCACGCACGCACGCACGCACGCACGCACACAGGCAGGCAGGCAGGCAGGCAGGCAGGCAGGCAGGCAGGCACGCACGCACGCACGCACGCACGCACGCATGCACACACACACACATTCACACACACACATACACACACACACACACACAGAACTTTGGCCTTCCCATAGGAGAGTAATTGATGAAACATTACTGGCAACTCCCTGAGAAGCTCTAGTATGTGTGTGTGTGTGTGTGCATGCGTGCGTGTCTGTGTGTGTGTGTGTGTGTGCGTGCGTGTATGTAGACATTAGGGAGACAGTGGTTGCTCTTCAATCTAGTTTTAGTATCTCTCATTGGGGTTTGGTGAGACTTGGTCATTATGCATCATCATCAGTCAGATGGTCGATGTCTACACGCACGCACGCACACACAAAAACGCACACACAAAAACGCATGCACGCACGCACGCACGCACGCACGCACGCACGCACGCACGCACGCACGCACGCACGCACGCACGCACGCACACGCACGCACGCACGCACACACACGCACGCACGCCCACTACGTCCACGCCTAAGATCACCTATTTACCTGAGTTCATGCAGTAGTCTACTGTTCTCTTGTGTTTCCCAGTGGGACCTGCTTTAGATTAGTACTGTATACTGGCAGGGAACCCAGGAGGACGTCATGGGTGGAACACCAAGTCTCACGCCAAGACATTCTCTATCAAGTCTGGTCCATATTAACACTCCCTTAATTAACATGATGTCAACTACTGCCTCGGTTCACGAACATTCTCATACTGGGTTGGGGGTTGCATGGGGCCCATCAATCAGTGGTACTTCATGCTATATATATATATATATATATATATATATATATATATATACTGTATATATATATATATATATATATATATACAGTAGCCTATTTATTTTTTTGGATACTCCACTACATCTCAAAGACAAATGTTGTACTTTTGACTCCAATACGTTTTTAGAAAAGGGAAAAAGGATGAATTAACCAAGCCTTTTTATTCGTATACTTTTTGAAAAATTCAGTAACATCTTTGATTTTCTTTGTTATGTCAAAATTGTAATACAGATGGTATTAAATACTGGTATTAAAAATGAATGTAGGCTACTTAGTACATTTAAAGAGAGAGAGAGAGAGAGACAGACAGAGACAGACAGAGAGACAGAGAGAGAGAGAGAGAGAGAGAGAGAGAGAGAGAGAGAGATAGAGGTAGTTTTAAGTTTTAATAATCAAGCTATAAACCCTGAGTTCTCAGAACCCACATTCAATCAGTTCATTAAGATAATTAATGCATGCAATAATTAAAAGATAATTGTTCTTCTGCACCTCATAAAACGATTGCACACATTGTTGCTCTGGCATTTAGTATCTACTGTGTATTGTATTCAATGTAGAGAGAAAATGCAAAGATGCATAGCGGTGATTTACTCAAACTAATTTGCAGTGTTTATGGGTTCATCAGATGCCATGAGTTGTATGGGGTTTTGTTGTTAAAGTTAAAGAATGGGTAATTGCGCCATTTGAGAAAGCCTCATAATCCTTTATGCCTCGCAATAACTTTCAACCATGTGTCCTAATATACCTGTGTAATTGTATGCACAATGCGGTTCCAATTGAATACATAACATAAATAGCAGTAGTGTAGCATTACACAGGCACATTATGGGATCGGGAAAACATTGTGGAAATAATAATGACAGCTGCTGCAGCTTGCTTCTTATTAAGCATTTGTCATATACAGTATGCAGGCTATATGGTTATGGTTGTGATTATCTGAATGCATAATAGGACTCCTTATAGTAATATTGCGGCTATGCTGCTATGATTTAATAAGTGTAGCCATAGCCATATACAGTTAGCCTACAGTTTTCAGGCAAACCCTGTATGTTCCCAAAGTTAACTCTTTCGTGAATTGAGTATAGCAATGGTTATAATTTGCAATCCATGCAGTTTTAAAAATGTACAAAGTAGGCTACAATTTCTTGATCGTAGCTTAGGAGACGCTTTCCAAATGCAAGAGATAATGCCAACTGTCAGTGATGATAAAAAATAAACCTAAATTGGAGATACAAGCTTTGTGCAAAACACTGACAATAAAAATACCCTTTCCACTTGGAAGCTTACTTTTCTTTTTTCATGAATACTGATGTGAATTACAGTCCATTTGCAGTCGCACGTTCGCTCAGTCTGCAATTTATGATTCAAACTGTAACTACCTCATTTGATCCCGTCCTTGTTATGGTAATTTCCCCCTCACAATGGCAGCAAATCACTTTGATTTAACTGTGCAAACTCTGTGAGTAAAGATGTGTGTGTCCTTATATAGTATGTGTACTTACATGTGTGTCTTGTATGTGTCTGTCTGTTTGTTTATAGACCTGTGTGTACATGGGACATGCTTATACAGTGTGTGTGTGTGTGTGTGTGTGTGTGTGTGTGTGTGTGTGTGTGTGTGTGTGTGTGTGTGTGTGTGCGCGCGCGCGTGCGTGCGTGCGCGCACATGCGTGCGGTGCGTGTGTGTGTGTTATACTGCATCAAATTGTGAGAGAAGTAAGAGGTGTTTTGTGCCAAAGTTAAAGCTTCCAATCTGCATTTTGATGTCATTAGCTTGCCACATCAAACTGCTTCAGTGGTGCTTTACTGTAAACCCACATTGTGTTTTCAAGAGTGCTGCTCTGAATTTTGAATGAAAGGCTTAGAACGCTTCCAAAAGCCCTGTTAAAAGGCAATCACAGAATTGTTTGGCTCGTCCTGTATTCAGTTTTTGATCAGTAACAATCATTTACATAAAAAAAAGTATTATTATTTTGAGAAAAGCATTTGTTGTTTTAATGATTATGTTGCTAGTCCTAAGAGCTAAATTATTTCACAATTATTATTATTTCAACGCATCAAAGAGCAACACGTTGTGAGATTTGTAGATTGGCTAGCGCAACCAAACATAAAATGAGTTGTCTTTTAATACTGGATCTAACATTTTACTTTAGTCTAGTTTATATTTAGTCTAGTTTATATTATAAGATTAAATGTCAACACATTTAATCTTAGTCTTAGTCATTGTTTTTATATAGTTTTCATCAGTGAAAAAAGCGTAGTCGATGAACATTCTTTGTCATCATTTTTAGTCGATGAAATCAACAATGCTTCAAAAGGGAGGACAAAAACCAGAGCATTGACCACAGACGATGGAGGGGGAGAGGGGACTGCATCACTCTCCACTCCACCAGTGCATGGCTGGCATCCCGGGCCATACAGCTGTCAATGGCATCAGCTCCAGTGTCCAGGGATACAGCGATCCCCAGATGTGTTTTTTTTTTCTTTTTTTAATGCACCGCCCAATCAATTCCTAGAACGATTTAATTTCACTGGCAGGGAAAAGGTGTATGGAACCGAAGAGTTGTTACCCTTTCCAGATGTCCCTAAATATAATGGACGATACAATTCTTATCTGATTTTGAACAGAACATCTTAAAATGATGTTGCTATGAAATTCCATTGGACTCAGAACACAAGTTGTTGTTCTCTGTAAGAATAGCAATAAGCATCACATTTAGAATTGGCCTTGTGTAATCTCTGTTTATGACTCTTGGTGGTGGAGTATTCAGTGGTGGAAGAAGAACTCATTTGTTTCACTGATCTGCTCCTTTTGTTGAGAGTCACAGTCACTGTACAAGGGTCATCAGCCTGCCCCTCTGAGAGTCACAGTCACTGCACAAGGGTCATCAGCCTGCCCCTTAGAGTCACAGTCACTGTACAAGGGTCATCAGCCTGCCCCTCTGAGAGTCACAGTCACTGTACAAGGGTCATCAGCCTGCCCCTTAGAGTCACAGTCACTGTACAAGGGTCATCAGCCTGCCCCTTAGAGTCACAGTCACTGTACAAGGGTAATCAGCCTGCCCCTCTGAGAGTCACAGTCACTGTACAAGGGTCATCAGCCTGCCCCTCTGAGAGTCACAGTCACTGTACAAGGGTCATCAGCCTGCCCCTCTGAGAGTCACAGTCACTGTACAAGGGTCATCAACCTGCCCCTCTGAGAGTCACAGTCACTGTACAAGGGTCATCAGCCTGCCCCTCTGAGAGTCACAGTCACTGTACAAGGGTCATCAGCCTGCCCCTCTGAGAGTCACAGTCACTGTACAAGGGTCATCAGCCTGCCCCTTAGAGTCACAGTCACTGTACAAGGGTCATCAGCCTGCCCCTTAGAGTCACAGTCACTGTACAAGGGTCATCAGCCTGCCCCTCTGAGAGTCACAGTCACTGTACAAGGGTCATCAGCCTGCCCCTCTGAGAGTCACAGTCACTGTACAAGGGTCATCAGCCTGCCCCTCTGAGAGTCACAGTCACTGTACAAGGGTCATCAGCCTGCCCCTCTGAGAGTCACAGTCACTGTACAAGGGTCATCAGCCTGCCCCTTAGAGTCACAGTCACTGTACAAGGGTCATCAGCCTGCCCCTAGAGTCACAGTCACTGTACAAGGGTCATCAGCCTGCCCCTCTGAGAGTCACAGTCACTGTACAAGGGTCATCAGCCTGCCCCTCTGAGAGTCACAGTCACTGTACAAGGGTCATCAGCCTGCCCCTCTGAGAGTCACAGTCACTGTACAAGGGTCATCAGCCTGCCCCTCTGAGAGTCACAGTCACTGTACAAGGGTCATCAGCCTGCCCCTCTGAGAGTCACAGTCACTGTACAAGGGTCATCAGCCTGCCCCTTAGAGTCACAGTCACTGTACAAGGGTCATCAGCCTGCCCCTTAGAGTCACAGTCACTGTACAAGGGTCATCAGCCTGCCCCTCTGAGAGTCACAGTCACTGTACAAGGGTCATCAGCCTGCCCCTCTGAGAGTCACAGTCACTGTACAAGGGTCATCAGCCTGCCCCTCTGAGAGTCACAGTCACTGTACAAGGGTCATCAGCCTGCCCCTCTGAGAGTCACAGTCACTGTACAAGGGTCATCAGCCTGCCCCTCTGAGAGTCACAGTCACTGCACAAGGGTCATCAGCCTGCCCCTTAGAGTCACAGTCACTGTACAAGGGTCATCAGCCTGCCCCTCTGAGAGTCACAGTCACTGTACAAGGGTCATCAGCCTGCCCCTTAGAGTCACAGTCACTGTACAAGGGTCATCAGCCTGCCCCTTAGAGTCACAGTCACTGTACAAGGGTAATCAGCCTGCCCCTCTGAGAGTCACAGTCACTGTACAAGGGTCATCAGCCTGCCCCTCTGAGAGTCACAGTCACTGTACAAGGGTCATCAGCCTGCCCCTCTGAGAGTCACAGTCACTGTACAAGGGTCATCAACCTGCCCCTCTGAGAGTCACAGTCACTGTACAAGGGTCATCAGCCTGCCCCTCTGAGAGTCACAGTCACTGTACAAGGGTCATCAGCCTGCCCCTCTGAGAGTCACAGTCACTGTACAAGGGTCATCAGCCTGCCCCTTAGAGTCACAGTCACTGTACAAGGGTCATCAGCCTGCCCCTTAGAGTCACAGTCACTGTACAAGGGTCATCAGCCTGCCCCTCTGAGAGTCACAGTCACTGTACAAGGGTCATCAGCCTGCCCCTCTGAGAGTCACAGTCACTGTACAAGGGTCATCAGCCTGCCCCTCTGAGAGTCACAGTCACTGTACAAGGGTCATCAGCCTGCCCCTCTGAGAGTCACAGTCACTGTACAAGGGTCATCAGCCTGCCCCTTAGAGTCACAGTCACTGTACAAGGGTCATCAGCCTGCCCCTAGAGTCACAGTCACTGTACAAGGGTCATCAGCCTGCCCCTCTGAGAGTCACAGTCACTGTACAAGGGTCATCAGCCTGCCCCTCTGAGAGTCACAGTCACTGTACAAGGGTCATCAGCCTGCCCCTCTGAGAGTCACAGTCACTGTACAAGGGTCATCAGCCTGCCCCTCTGAGAGTCACAGTCACTGTACAAGGGTCATCAGCCTGCCCCTCTGAGAGTCACAGTCACTGTACAAGGGTCATCAGCCTGCCCCTTAGAGTCACAGTCACTGTACAAGGGTCATCAGCCTGCCCCTTAGAGTCACAGTCACTGTACAAGGGTCATCAGCCTGCCCCTCTGAGAGTCACAGTCACTGTACAAGGGTCATCAGCCTGCCCCTCTGAGAGTCACAGTCACTGTACAAGGGTCATCAGCCTGCCCCTCTGAGAGTCACAGTCACTGTACAAGGGTCATCAGCCTGCCCCTCTGAGAGTCACAGTCACTGTACAAGGGTCATCAGCCTGTCCCTTAGAGTCACAGTCACTGTACAAGGGTCATCAGCCTGCCCCTAGAGTCACAGTCACTGTACAAGGGTCATCAGCCTGCCCCTTAGAGTCACAGTCACTGTACAAGGGTCATCAGCCTGCCCCTAGAGTCACAGTCACTGTACAAGGGTCATCAGCCTGCCCCTTAGAGTCACAGTCACTGTACAAGGGTCATCAGCCTGCCCCTAGAGTCACAGTCACTGTACAAGGGTCATCAGCCTGCCCCTAGAGTCACAGTCACTGTACAAGTGTCATCAGCCTGCCCCTTAGAGTCACAGTCACTGTACAAGGGTAATCAGCCTGCCCCTTAGAGTCACAGTCACTGTACAAGGGTCATCAGCCTGCCCCTCTGAGAGTCACATGTACAAGGGTCATCAGCCTGCCCCTTAGAGTCACAGTCACTGTACAAGGGTCATCAGCCTGCCCCTAGAGTCACAGTCACTGTACAAGGGTCATCAGCCTGCCCCTAGAGTCACAGTCACTGTACAAGTGTCATCAGCCTGCCCCTTAGAGTCACAGTCACTGTACAAGGGTCATCAGCCTGCCCCTCTGAGAGTCACAGTCACTGTAAAGGGTCATCAGCCTGCCCCTCTGAGAGTCACAGTCACTGTAAAGGGTCATCAGCCTGCCCCTCTGAGAGTCACAGTCACTGTACAAGGGTCATCAGCCTGCCCCTCTGAGAGTCACAGTCACTGTAAAGGGTCATCAGCCTGCCCCTCTGAGAGTCACAGTCACAATACAAGGGTCATCAGCCTGCCCCTAGAGTCACAGTCACTGTACAAGGGTCATCAGCCTGACCCTAGAGTCACAGTCACTGTACAAGGGTCATCAGCCTGCCCCTCTGAGAGTCACAGTCACAATACAAGGGTCATCAGCCTGCCCCTAGAGTCACAGTCACTGTACAAGGGTCATCAGCCTGCCCCTTAGAGTCACAGTCACTGTACAAGGGTCATCAGCCTGCCCCTTAGAGTCACAGTCACTGTACAAGGGTCATCAGCCTGCCCCTAGAGTCACTGTACAAGGGTCATCAGCCTGCCCCTAGAGTCACAGTCACTGTACAAGAGTCATCAGCCTGCCCCTAGAGTCACAGTCACTGTACAAGGGTCATCAGCCTGCCCCTTAGAGTCACAGTCACTGTACAAGGGTCATCAGCCTGCCCCTAGAGTCACTGTACAAGGGTCATCAGCCTGCCCCTAGAGTCACAGTCACTGTACAAGGGTCATCAGCCTGCCCCTCTGAGAGTCACAGTCACTGTACAAGGGTCATCAGCCTGCCCCTTAGAGTCACAGTCACTGTACAAGGGTCATCAGCCTGCCCCTCTGAGAGTCACAGTCACTGTACAAGGGTCATCAGCCTGCCCCTCTGAGAGTCACAGTCACTGTACAAGGGTCATCAGCCTGCCCCTCTGAGAGTCACAGTCACTGTAGAAGGGTCATCAGCCTGCCCCTCTGAGAGTCACAGTCACTGTACAAGGGTCATCAGCCTGCCCCTCTACTTGTTCTTGCAATGGAGGTCAAGTGGACTGCAGCCGTAGGAGTCTGACCAGCTCCCCACCCATTTCCCACGTGGCACGACAGAGCTCCACCTCCACAACAACCTGCCATAACTAAAAGTAGCAATACTACAATGTTACAAGTACTCATTCAGAATATTTTCATTTAATGTACATACTGTAGCCTATGTTTTGTAATAATAATCCCAAATCTACAAAGTAATTGTAATGGAGTGACAGTACAAAATTAAATTAATTGAAGATTGGAATTACTCCAGTAAAGTTAAAAAAAAGAAGAAGAAAAATAACTTAACTAGGCTACAGTACATGTACTTAGTTAGTTTCCACTTAGAGTACTCACATCAGGTTTCCTTTCCATAAAAAGTGTTTTTATAATCCTCAGATGGCCTCAGGTATGGCCTAAGGTCTCCTGCTCCATTGCTAATGTGTTCCAGAGGACAATGGTGTAGCAGCTGGGGGAAAACAGAGGACAATGAGGTGGTTGGATAAAGACACACATTCACTGAAAGGTTCAAGCATGTGCGCGCACACACACGCATGCACGCACACACGCGCATGAAAATGCATGGTTGCCGTCACCCACACATTTTCACACACACGCATCCTCACATAAAGCCATACACACATGTTAGAATACAGACACGCACATGAACACACTCAGGAACATGCACGCACAATGCTAACACATACACACACAACTGGAATATGAACAGCAGGTGGTCTTAGTCCGTGGAGCATGAAGCCACTGTATGACCTCTATCAGAGAACACAAGCATCAGCAAACCGAGAACGAACGCACGCACGCACGCACGCACACACGCACACACGCACGCACGCACGCACGCACGCACGCACGCACGCACGCACGCACGCATGCACGCACACACACATTTTTTATTTTAGCAGTCGTTTCAATTATTTCGTCATTGTAGATGTGGTAAAGCGTGCGAGTGAAGGGGTTGGGTGCAAAAAAATCACACCTGTGTGAACTGAGCGGTGCAACTATACATTTATTGATATAGTTATACTGTACTGTACTATTGTAGTGTACTGTGCTCTGATTTGTTTTGGAAAAAGTCTTTGAGAAATGACAGAGTTACCGTGTGGGGGTCCCTGGAACATCAGACAGGGTCATGTACAGTACCGTGTGGGGGTCCCTGGAACATCAGACAGGGTCATGTACAGTACCGTGTGGGGGTCCCTGGAACATCAGACAGGGTCATGTACAGTACCGTGTGGGGGTCCCTGGAACATCAGACAGGGTCATGTACAGTATAAATGACAGAGTTACCGTGTGGGGGTCCCTGGAACATCAGACAGGGTCATGTACAGTATAACAGAGTTACCGTGTGGGGGTCCCTGGAACATCAGACAGGGTCATGTACAGTATAGAGACACACAGCTGCATAATGGAGCGGAGGCACCGCTAAAAAGAAGAACATGGAAAGACGTAAGACATGAGGAAAAAGGTAAGTGTGAAGGGAGCATCTTTCACTGCAGCCTGGGGAGACCTTCTGAACAATGACCAGCGCAAGGATTCAAGACAAGGCACAGCTGGCCGGAGTCTTACAAGAGCGTGCGCACGTGCGGATGCATGCACGCACACACACACACAACACTATTAACATTTGAGTAGTTGGAGGCTGTGGGCCCATGGTGTCCTTTGAACTCCAGTCCTTGTTTTCCAACGTCGACCTCTAAACTCAGCGCAAAACTCATCCAACATCCCACTCTGACGAATGCGCGTGTGTGTGTGTGTGTGTGTGTGTGTGTGTGTGTGTGTGTGTGTGTGTGTGTGTGTGTGTGTGTGTGTGTGTGTGTGTGTATTTGAAAGCAGGTGAATCTATCCTGGCTGTTAGTCCTTATTGGTCTCTGCTGTCTTGTAGTTGGACTCTCAGGAGCGTACAGTAAGGCTGCAGGAAATCAAACCAGAGTAAAGGAGAGAGAGCAAGAGAGAGAGAGAGAGAGAGAGAGAGAGAGAGAGAGAGAGAGAGAGAGAGAGAGAGAGCGCAGTAGCGAAGCATAAACAAGAAAGAAAGAGGAAGAGAGATTTTGAAAAGCATTGTGTTGCAGATGAAACGTTGAAACAACAAGCAAGACAGACAGAGAAAAAACTAGAAAAAAGGCCTGTGAGGTTTGGACAAAATGTGCAGGAGTAATATAAACATGTGCCTCCTGGTGGCGCTACAATAGGGCAATGTTAAAAGGGTGGCATCAACGTCGTGGATATGTCATTGTGCGTGCAAAGTTTCAAAGCAACTGGACACTGCGTTCATGATTTGAGGCATTTAGTTCAAAATGGGGCACACCTGCAATGTCAATGTCACAGATCCATCTTGATCAAAAGACTATAAAGATCATGCGTGATATTTGGATAAAATCTGAAGGACTAATATAAAAGAAAATGTGTTTCACATAAGTCAGCCTCTTGGTGGCAATATAAAAGGCAGATTTGAAAAATGCAGGGCAGCCATTTTTCCTTGGCTTCTAGGGAGTGTGCATACAAACTTATAGGTATAGGTAAAGATGCGACTGAGCCTCTCATAGCACCACCATGAGGCTGATTTGAAATGAATATGGTGCCTGCAATGATGCATGGCTCCAATGAACAGTAGTGACCAATGAGGTTGGCCACTACTTTTATAGCAACGTTTATAAACATATGGACCTAATTATAACCGTCAATTAGTTAAAGGGATAGTTCACCCAAAAATTCTATCGATTACTCTTCCCATGGAGACATGAATTCAAAATTTGATGACCAGCAGTGGAGACTCTTTGTGACTCTTTCTGGAAAAACGGCAATGAATGACACTTCCTTTCTATTGGAATTTGCATCCTCCCCACCCCCTTGTGGTGATTCACATAATTTACCCTCAGGTACATTTTAAACTATTTTCAACAATGGCATAATTTTATTTTTGTGGGTAGATCTTGTTGAGCTCGTCATTTTGAAAGTAGCTCTCAAGTAAATAATCACACCTGTGTGAACTGAGTGGTGCAACTCCCCTCTCCCCCTGCCTCTCTCTCTCTTGCTCTGTGTAATTAGCAGGCAACAGTGCAACACTATCTCTCTCTCTCTGTTTCTGGCACAACAGCGCCACTTTTGCCCCTACTGGTACTCTAAACATAGTCACATAGGTTAGGACGGACAATGGCCCGGTTTCCCAAAGGACACCTCTTACACCATGGTGTAAGAAGTGGTGTTGCACATGCTCAGTTGCTATAGGCCGCACACAGAAGCCTGTGAACATAGACATTCTGTGCATAGATGTGCCATGGTATAGTCCTCTGAGGCCTGGTATGGTAGGCCTCAGGTCTACCATTCTGAAATTAAATTTAATAATATTTGGACTGCTGGACAGCTGACAGTAGGCTCTCTTTACTCTTAAAAAAAAATATATATATATATATATATATATATATATATATATATATATATATATATAGGCCTATAGGGCTACCATTGCGTGGCACATCTATGCACGGAATGTCTATGTTCACAGGCTTCTGTGTGCGGCCTAGAGGAGCAACTGAGCATGTGCAACACCACTTCTTACACCATGGTGTAAGAGGTGTCCTTTGGGAAACCGGGCCATTGCTGTTCCTTGGAGTGGTTGCACCACTCAAAAAGGTGTCGGCACCCCTGGTGTCAGGGCATATTCCACATTTTGGTGGTAGAATGAGAATTTTACCACGTTTGTTCTATATCTGGGTAGTCACTCCTTAGTATTGTGGCTGTGGGTCTTTGTAGAGTTAGTCATGTATGAAGGTATTGAGGGCACTGCCCCCTCTGAATTACCAATCACCTTTTTATTTCCTTAAGCCTGTCTTCTACCCTGAGCCATCCCAGTGTTGGAATTGGATCATGGGCTTTAGGCCGAGATGTAGTTGAATCAGTTTGTCTTGGGAGGTCTGAAGCTTAGTTTTTGTTGGACTTACACACATTGGCCATGCCATTCAGAGACTTCCATGCAAGCTCTTGACCTACTTTAAGGTCTTGCTCTGTCGAGTTGACCCTTCAACTCCGGTAGTCATTGACTTCTTTCAGCACAGTGCCTCCTGTTGTTATCAGAGGTGAATGGTCCAGGAGGATGTTATAGGTGAGCACTTCAGTTTTCTTAGCATTTAGCGCAAGACCAACCTCGGCACACTCTTGTCTCCACTCTGGTCAAGAGCAGCTGTACCTGCTCCTGCTCCATGAGTCCATGGTCAGAAAGATGTCATCTGTACCTGCTCCTGCTCCATGGTCAGAAAGATGTCATCCGTATAGTGTATGTCCATTACAGAAGGGGGTTGTCTTCTTTTGGCAGAAACATGATTGTATTGTACATTTGCCTCTTATTTGATAGCGTTCCCAGTACCGCAACCCTGTGCTTGTGTTGTGTGTGCATGCGTGCGTGTGTAAAAATCAATAGATTTGGGTCTAACTCACATCTGTAGTAGCCATAAATGGCAACTAAATCAGATACACACAAACACACACAAACATGCACGGATTGCACTCAGGCACGCACTCATGCACGCGAACACCTTCATATTCAGAGCTGGCAGTGGACTTACAGTAAAAAGATGTGGAGTGAATGAGTGAGAGTTAGAGAGTGAAAGACAGAGAGAGAAAGAGAGAGCTCACTTTGAATGCAGATGTACCTAAAGGCAATGTCCTTCAAAGAGCCTGTCCTTCAAAGAGTTTTGATGAAAAAGTGTTTACGAACAGAGAAGAGAGAGAAAATCGTGCATAAACATGAGAGTTGATTAGTTGATTCCCACATGTTCCTTTTGCTCACAGAGAATGCACGCACGCACGCACGCACGCACGCACGCACGCACGCACGCACGCACGCACGCACGCACGCACGCACGCACGCACACACACACACACACACACACACACACACACACACACACACACACACCATGACCTTTCCTATGCTTTTTGTTGATGCCATTAGGGAGAGTACAAGCTCAAACAGCATCTGTGAGCATAATTTGATTGGGTAAATGCAATTGGCAGGCAAGTGTTTGACTGAAGAATAGAGTACATAATAGTACATAATTATATACATTAAAATAAGTTCTCTCCCTCTGCCTCTCTCCTTTAGAACCCAAATGGCGATTTTACTTGTTATTACATTTGGTGGCTTTCCTCAATGTTTTACATACAAAAGTGTGGTAGAATACACAAATGCCAGGTTATGTTTGGGAAAAATAGCTCTTATCCCTGTCCCCCCTCCCAGTGAGGTGTGGGGTTTCCCAAGGAAGAATAGGGCTGTTACTGTTCCTTCTATACATTGACAACATGAAAGCAGCCTGTAACTGCAATGTGTTCTTATATTGTGTTCTTAAGACTCCTGGTCTTGGGCGAGGACAAAATTCAAGTTCTGAAATTATCAAAATCCGTAGGCTACTTGTCTTTCTGGTAACTGTCATTATGCCTACACCTTAGTAAAACTTAATCCATTCTTTCAAGGTCAGAGTTGATGATAGTAATCAATCTCAAGAAAAGAACAGGTTACCATTTGGGCTGTCTTGACAATAAACTGCCAGGTGAAAAAATAGCATTAAAAAACTATAATCAAGAAAGTAAATCAAATAACAAGATTTTTGGGCCAAATTTCTTCTTAACAGAAGTGCTCTCAAGACCCTCATTCAATGCCATTTTCTTGGTTTTCCAACAGCCCGATAGTACAAAAAACTATATGCTTCACCTCCCCCAAAAAACCCTGATCGACTACTTTGCGGCCTTAAGCCATGACCCACCAAATTCCAACACATTTTGCTAGTTTGGGATGGCTCAGGGTAGAAGCAGGGTTGAGCAAATTAAAATGGGATTGGTAACTAATTAAGATAGTCAAAGGGGCCCTTTGATACCCTTGGGCCCTCAATACCCTCATACCTGACTATACTTATCCAAAGTGAGTGACACCCAGCCACAACACTATGGGAGCCACAGGGACTTCCCCGTGGTCCGACCTCCCGTTAATTTGACCATGCATTAAGGTTGGCGAACATGTGCTGCTCCCATGCTTGCAGTTATGTTTAGGTTAGGGTTAGAGATAGGGTTAGTAATGGTCGAACTAACGGGTGGTCGTACCAATGCCATGCTACCGGGAGCCACCACGATCTAATACCCACATTTAGAACAAACATGGGAAAATTCTAATTCTAGCATTCTGCCACCAAAATATGGAATGCCCTGACCCCATGACACCATCCATTAAAAGATGTAAATCACTGGTTTCTTTCCAAATTGGCCTGAAAACATCCATCAGGAGACTACTATATACGGGAGGTAAATGCATATTCCCACTGCCACCATTTTTCCTTTTTGTACAAATTGTACATAATTGTATTTGTTGATTTTGTGTACATTTTTATGCTATGTTGATGAATTGAATACATAGGAACACAATGGAAACAAGTCTCCAGGACTTTTTTTGTCTTATGCTTAGCCTTAATGTCCAACTGTGTCTCTTGCTGTTTACATTTCTGACTAATAAAGTATTCAATCAATCAATCAATCGTTCCAGCTGACTCAAACTTAATTCAGACGTCTAGCATGTATAATGTTGGAATTCACTGCAAGTGCATGCCTCTGTCTCAGTTCTACACTAAACTGTGTACATGCTGTTCTTAACTGCAATTATAAAGGAAGGCATGGTCTACAGTAATATCCTCAGTGTTAACGTAACTCTGCAAGTGTACAAATGGAACGGAATGGTTCCTTACAGTTCCATTTGTAGTCTCTCATATTTAATTAATGCCGGATTTTCTAGTGTTCTTTTATGATAAGTTCCAAATGTATATAATAAAATACCGTACTAAGGAGGCACCATGGCCAGCTTTCTTGTGAATGAGCCCTTAAATCTCAACAGGCATCAAGCAGAACAGAATGGCCTCAGCCTGGGTTGTGGATGGTGAGCTGTCTGCAGTAACAGCCTGTGAGATAGCACCCCCTATTGGCTCTAGACTGAATTCATGGAGCTGTAATTGGTTTCTTACTGGTGTTTTGATACACATACCATTATAAGTGGTGTGGTGAGGCCACTTTGACCCAATTTACACCACACATTAAAAAATACATTTGCAGACAAAAGATTAATCTACAGTAGCTTCAAGATCAGTGGTTATCAACCTGTGGTCCCCACATTAATTATTTTCGATTTATGTCCAGCTTTGAGGGTCTGTGTAAACACAAACATTTAAGACAAAAGTGTGGAAACACAAACATTGAAGACAAAAGTGAGGACGCAAATTGTGATTGGCCAGAATGAGATGATGTATTATGACGTAAAGAGCGCCTTCACACGGCTATGATTTCTAAAATAAAAAGCACACCTGTGTGAAGGGGCGCATTGTCAATGGGAATTTAATTTAAAGTTTGTGGACACACACCAAAAGCTGGACATAGCCCCTCAAAATGATACTATGAAAACTGGTAAATGTACTTTACCACTGGTCACATATAGTTTGTGCACCTCCATAATACAGGATTAAGTGCTTCCTTGGTTGCCATTTCATCTCTGAGGTACATAAAACACATATTTCATAGCTGACTCGAATCCCATCAATGCATTGAAAGGGACAAAATCATGTTGTTTAATCAGAGCATTGAATGCTGCAGTAGACGCGTGTACCGCAACCATATTTCATTGCATCGATTTGTCTCTGGGATTTACACAGACGTCTTTTGCTATTTTATTCATTTTCCTTCTTCTAACATGTTTTTTTTTTTTAGGTTCACTGAAGGCTGGGCTTATAGAACTGGGATTTCAAGTTAAAAAATCCATTGTGAGACTGAAACACTTGATGTTTACTGTGGGAAAAGTAATTTCTATTTCATATCTAAAGCTGGCGGGTACATTAAAGCAGGTTAAGCGCCAGTACTTTAGGGGGCGGTAGTGCCAGACGTTTTTGACAGCTAAAATGGCCGACAATTAGTTCAAACTCTAGTAAACATCCGCAATTTTTTTCACAGGACAGCATGAATCATCCGGGCGATCGTAGTTTTTCGCATATCTAAGTCAAAATAAGCTCCAATCAAGGCCCGAATATCGCATTTTGAGTAAAGACGGCGTGCACGCAAGGATTTTGGTCGTTTTTTAGGTGGATGTGATCGGCCGTTAGCTAAAAATGTAAAAAAATAGCTAATTATTATATATTTTTTCTCGGGATGTCGGGCATGGCATCAATAAGCTAAGTTAATTTCGTTCTCTCGGGGGTGGCGCTTAAGTGCAACATTTTTTACGAATAGTCCCAATATAAATCCCGATATTGGGCATGATATATAGGCAGAAAAGAAATAATAAAAAGTCTCAATCCGCAAGCTTGCGTCCACAAGATGCATTGTGAGCTTGTAGATCTGCTATTTTCGGATTAATTTCACGCGCGCACGTGCGCACACACACACACACACACACACACACACACACACACACACACACACACACACACACACACACACACACACACACACACACACACACACATACTGTATAGGCTGATGTAACTACAGTCATTGTTTTCGAATGGTGTGTTGAAGTGTTGCAGATCTGGGTTTGTTTTTTGTTTTGTTTTAATTTATTCCTACTTAACAAAAGGCAGACACCTCTCTGCAAGAGTGTTGAATAAAAGCAAAACAAAGTGAAGCATGCAGGCTTGTCAACAGCATCAGATGACACTTTAAAATAGAATTGTACAATTTGACAATGAGAGAGGGATGATGTACCATTGACGCAAAGGAGGAGATCATCCAGACTGTACAAATGGTTTATAATTAACGGTATTATTATATCGGATAAATAATACATTTTAGGAAGGAAGCTGTGGGGACTTTCGACATGCCTGCTCTATAGGGTATGTTTTGAAATAAATTGAGAGATAGAAATGTAGATGTGCAATTCAGGTTGCAACACTTGGGTCAATATCACTTTCAATGAAACCATGCATCATTGGTAAACAGTTAAGAATGCAATTTCATACAAGGATTTGGTGCTGTGACACTCCAAACAAAACATTGTGTCTGTTATTCTATACAGTGTATAGGACCCGACCCAGTGTATAGGACCCGACCCATGCAGTGTATAGGACCCGGCCCAGTGTATAGGACCAGACCCAGTGTATAGGACCCGACCCAGTGTATAGGACCAGACCCAGTGTATAGGACCAGACCCAGTGTATAGGACCAGACCCAGTGTATAGGACCAGACCCAGTGTATAGGACCAGACCCAGTGTATAGGACCCGACCCAGTGTATAGGACCCGACCCAGTGTACAGGACCAGACCCAGTGTATAGGACCAGACCCAGTGTATAGGACCAGACCCAGTGTATAGGACCAGACCCAGTGTATAGGACCAGACCCAGTGTATAGGACCCGACCCAGTGTATAGGACCCGACCCAGTGTACAGGACCAGACCCAGTGTATAGGACCAGACCCAGTGTATAGGACCCGACCCAGTGTACAGGACCAGACCCAGTGTATAGGACCCGACCCATGCACAGCACTTCAAGCATGCACGCACGCGCGCGCGCGCGCGCGCGCACACACACACACACACACACACACACACACACACACACACACACACACACACACACACACACACACACACACACACACACACACACACACACACACACACACACACACACACACACACATACGCTTAGCATCTAGGTAGCTACTAGCTACTGTAACTCTGTAACTCACCTGCAGAATAAAAACAAATCGACCAATCGATCAGTTTGTAATGAAGATGAATTTCAAAGAAATGTCTACTTTCTAGGGCAGTAGTGGTTTTCAACGCTTTTCATGTCCATTTGCCACGGACAACCAATTGATGACCAAATAGACCCGTAAGGCACTGGCTTTAGATCTGGAACTGGGAGCTGGATAATGGCTGCCCACTAGGAACAGATTAAGTACAGACAAGTTTTGGGGGCATGTGTAAATGTACTTGGCAATCCTAAATTAAAATTGGCTAATGGAAGACCACGGCCATGTCACTATGACTCAGACATAACCATAAACAAACCCAATACTCCCATCTATCTATAAATAGCCTAGATGCACAATGTCTGTCTGTCTGTCTGTCTGTCTGTCTGTCTGTCCGTTTGTAATCCACATAACTCGAGAACCGTTCGCCCCACCGACTTCAAATTCGACACGCGCGTTCCACACCAGCACAGGGGGTGCATTGCCTGGTGTCGAGTCGGTTGGACCCATGGTTGTCCAGAACCGCCACAAAAAGGCCTCTGCCCAGGCTCTGGACAGGGCCCCTGCCCAGGGTCCATATATGGACTTATGCATGGAGCTGGTCTGTTCTGACATCACACCACTCCATATTTGGGCATGCCTGACACAGAACTCCATATATAGGAATAAAGAGACACAGAGAGACACATACAGTTCTGACTGCTATGCCCAGCGCATAGGCTATTCCTATACTGTAAGCATTGGCAAGGACTTGATGGAGTGTGGTGTCCATGCACCGTAGAGTTGTCCAGAACCGTCAATCTTACCGATATCCATATGCATGCATACTCTAGTCTAGGCTATAGATATATCCAGTTATCCAGAACCACTGATCCAACCAAAATACTGTAGGATATGCGTGTGATATCATCATCATACCCGGAAGTTATGCGGTAATGCCTACTGGATTTGTTTTTACATGCTGAGTGACATAAAACTACTTCTTGGCTTTGACAGCCCAATAGCTAACTTGACTGCGCCAGATGGAAGACGCCATGTTTCAAAACCGACTTCCATCTGGAATCACCATAGTCCAATCGCCTTTTTTTCAAGCTACTTGGTGATTGGCAGATCCCAGCCGTAGCTGCTGCTGATTGGTCCGAGCCGCGGCCCAGATGAAGGCTGTGTTGTGAACTTGTGATTCAATACCGCCACCATCTGGCAGAGTCAGCTTAGCCTGATACACATTAAATGACGTTAAACGTTAAAACTCACTTTGCCACTTGATTTTCCATTCACTTTATGCATGCGGCTGTGGCTCAGGAGGTAGAGCAGGTCGTCCAATGATCCATGGGTCGGCGGTTCGAATCCCGGCTCCTCCTGTCTACATGTCGAAGTGTCCTTGGGCAAGACACTGAACCCCAAATTGTGCTGGTTGGTACCTTGCATGGCTTCTGCTGCAATCGGTGTATGAATGTGTGTGTGAATGGGTGAATGTAATGCACAATCTATGTAAAGTGCCTTGGATAAAGGCGCTATATAAATGCACCATTTACCATTTATGCGAAATTTGCGCATATACTATTGACATCATGGATCTCCATATATGGTCATAAAATGGAAACAGACGGCGGGTACCACAACAGGTACTCTGACAAAAACCCCAACACTATAAGACTCAAATCGGTGGAACAGCAGCCCGGACCTGTAGTACAGTAAATAAAGTAACAGTACATTTATATCAACAATTATCAACAACTATCAACATTCAACACCCACACTGGACTTGCAATTGAATTTGAGGAAGATGTTTTAATGAAATAATACCCACGGAAGTTAAGGGCACTATAGCCACCCACCATGTGTTTCTCCACCATTCTTCCTCTGTCTCATTAGGTCCCCCTGGGTGCTTCATTGAACATAAACACTCACAGCTGAGCCTAAAGAGCTAGAAACGGAAACATGTCTCTTAAAAGGGATTCTTTCCATGACTTTTAGACTACTTCATAAAGTAGCAGTAATCTTTGTGATAATGTGCCCATTACATAACCGTGCTTTGAAGTATAAACAAGGAAAACACGCCATAGTTTTGATAAGATGTTCAACAAAAATCCTAACTGGAGTAGTATCTGACATAAAAAAGAAGCATTATATTAACACATTACACCAAATTCATAGAATGCAATCATTGCAATGACACATCTGTGGCATCTTAAAGAATGTTCTACATAACTTAGATGACTGAGACATTATGAATGATAACCATCATTAAATTAATCACTGGTGCAAGATATGGTAAATCGCACTGAGCGTAGTGTGTTATTTGCAAGCAGAAATTATTTTAGACTACAAGGAAAAATAAATCCAAATTATGGACTGTGGCTTTTAACAGCATTCTTCCCTTTGGCTGTGAAATGAGTTTTACACCACACCTGCATGGAAAATCTATAGAGAGAGACCAGACCTCCCTGAATCTGATGTACACGTGCACGCAGCCACGCACGCACGCACACACGCACGCACGCACGCACGCACGCACACACACACAGCACGCACTCATGCACAGACAAAAATGACATGCTTAGAATTGAAGAGAAACAGAGAGAGAGAGAGGGAGAGAGAGAGAGAGAGAGAGAGAGAGAGAGAGAGAGAGAGAGAGAGAGGGAGAGAGAGAGAGAGAGAGAGAGAGAGAGAGAGAGAGAGAGAGAGAGAGAGAAAGAGAGAGAGAGAGAGAGAAAGAGAGAGAGAGAGAGATGCAGACTAACATGAGCTAGAGTAGTGGAGCATGATAGGGTAAGATTCAAGATGCAAGATGTTTATTGTCACACAGATGTACAAGTACATGCATTCTTAGTACAAAATCTTAGGGTGCTCGGTGCTCCACAATACATACATTAAAATAAAAGTGTGTAGTGAGAGTTTACAATTAAAGGACGACTTCACTCATTTTCAACCCATCTTTATATACTTGGTCCTCTCTAATGCTCATGATAACATGGTTTTGGATTGTTTTTTACTCAGTCTGCGTCTCATAGGAGCGCTGTGGACACTTCAGAAACCCGTCTACCAGTGATATCATCATAGGCATTAAAAATAAAAAATAAACAAGGTTTTTTGTATTTATTTTTTTTATCACAAGAACAATGGTTTCCATTATAGCATACTAACTTTCTAGGAATAGAAAGCCTGCAGTTGGATTCCCCATCAATGATGTCACAGGTAGGCGGGTGTCTGAACTGTCCGCAGCCCTCCTCTGAGACACAGAGAGTATACAAAAAGGGTGCCATATTATAATGAGCATTTGTGAGGACAAATTATATGAAGAGGTTGAAAGTTGGTGAAGTCAACCTTTAATGAGATTTATTCAAAAAGCTTCCACAAATTACAGTTACAAATTAGACAACAATAAGAAAAGTTAAATTTCCAACAACAGAATAACAATCTACTCTATATAAGGTGTGCATTCAAAATGTATAATAAGAAAATGGTATACTTAGGTCTCTTTAGACATCACTTCAATATTTAAGTATATTGACAGTGTGATGACAGGGCTCCACTCCCTTATTCAGAGACAGTTGCACTGTAAAATCGTGATCATTGAGACAAATGCTGTGTCTGAGACCTTTGCGAGTTTAATGTTGAGCTTCTGTCTTTTCTCGGTTTTGCTGGTGTCTGCCTGCCTTTAGGTCCTTGTGTTTTTTTTTACTGGCAAGAGGCATGCAAAGAGAAATGCTTCAAACAAGACGACAGCTTTAGGTTCTATAGGCCACCACACAGTGTCTATACTGCACAGTATATGCCTATCTGGCTGACTGACCATCTCTTTCTCACCTTGTCTCCCACTACTGTCTGTCCTTTCTGTTTATCTGTCTGCCAAGGAGCACCTTCTGCCTGCTCTGCCTGTCCCTGCTGTGTAAATCCATGTGCTGAGCCCCTTTATGTCTCTCGGAAATAAAGTATAAACCCTACTGTGTGTGTGTGTGTGTGTGTGTGTGTGTGTGTGTGTGTGTGTGTGTGTGTGTGTGTGTGTGTGTGTGTGTGCGCGCGCGCGCGCGTGTGTGTGACCGTGACCGTGTGTGTAATGTGTATGTGTACGCGCATGTGATGTGACCGTATATGTAAAATATAACTTTCTCTCTCGCCCCCTCTCTCTCTCTCTCTCTCTCTCTCTCTCTTGCGTTTGGAGTGCATGGAGCACATAATCTCCACCATGCTGGGTGGGACTCCATATTTTGACAAGTCTGATGTCATCAAGATGACTTTGTTAACGGACCAGGAGGATATTATGCAGCAGTGACAGTCGGACACAAGGTAAACGCGATTGGAGGGTGGAAAACTAACATGAACGACAGTGACCAGGTTGAAGTTCACCTCTTCAACACAGTGTCTTTGCGCTGGGGGAAGTTGACCCCGGTGGGTTCCCTCCATGAGTGAAGGCCAACCAGCTGTGCTGATTGAAGATATCGTCTACCTCTGGGGAGGGTTGACTACCCCAGTTTACTGCAACGTGCTTTATGCATTAATGTCGACGCCCACAGATTGTTCAAACCACAGGTTTCTGGGACTGTTCCAAAGGAGAGGAAGGACCACTCAGCCTGTGTCTTGTGGAAGGTCATGTATATATATACATGGAGGATGGACCAGACTGGTTACACTAATGACATGTACAAGTTGGACACAACCACAATGGTCTGGTCTTTGATTAACAGAGGAATTCCACCTCCTGCTTCATTGTGTCACACTGCCACCATCATCGGGACAAAGATGTTTGTATTTGGAGGCCTGGGAGGTCAGCACTACAACACCATCAGAGTGTTTAACACAGAGACCAACCAATGGGTGAACACACGCCTTCAGCTTCTTCCAGAAGGACGATGGAGAGCTGTACATATTTGGTGGATGGAACGGAAACCAGTGTTTCAATGATCTGTGGAAATTCAGCCCAGAGACCTTCTTCTGGAAGAATGTTGAGCCCAAGGGGAAAGGACCGTCTCTGACGCTTTGGATGTGCTGTTGCATGATGGGAGATCGTATCATCCTCTTGGAGGACACAAACGCATTCCAGTGGATGCAACATACACAATTAATACACATCCCCTGATGACCTGTATGTCTTAGACTTCAGTCCTAGACTCAAGACAATATGTAAGCTAGCAGTTATTCAGTACGGTCTGGAGCAGTTGGACCTCACACAGGACATCAGGTGGGAACTGGCAGCCATACCAACAGCATCTACTGGAACAAATAACGTGAGTGTTCTCACTGGATGCTATATATCTTCATATATGTACATGAGCAGCCATAGCGGAATGGGTAGAGAGGCCTCATAAAAGTTGTAAATAAATATTCTTCAAAGTTAGAAAATCACACCCGTGTATCTCACCCGTAAAGTGATCGTACATCATCCAATAAAAAATGAATATACTTCCTCATGAATTCATTTGTCAACTTATGTTATTATCTTTTATCCATTGTCAATGGCATTTCATTTGCTCAGACACATAATTATGGCTTAAATTCTCCTTTCATTGTCAATGGCATTTAATGTTTGTGTTATGACAAAAAGCTCAAAAAGACGTAGCACCCCCCCTCCAATAAAAAGGATATGTAGTTGCGACCCATAAAATGGGTCTGTGACCCAATAATACTTTTTGCTTGTTTCTCTCTCAGCACAAAATCTCACATTTGTATAGTTTTATTCAAGGGGAAAGCAGAAAACCAGTGGAGGGATGGTATCCGTGGTAAAGAGTGGAAGAAACAGAGAGAGAATGGTTAAAGAGCACATAAATGATTGAATGAGAGAGGTCAAAAGTTACCGTCCAACCAGACAGCTGAAACAAAAAAAATTATAGTTGAAAAACAAACTGTAGACCACATGTTGATATGCATGGGTTGAGGTCTCTCTCACTTTCTCAGTTACACGCACGCACGCACGCACGCACGCACGCACGCACGCACGCACGCACGCACGCACACACTCACACACACACACACACACACACACACACACAGGTATGAAAAGGACTTAGGGGTGTCTTCAGTTATCCAGATGTGGTGTGTGAGAGGGAAGTTCCAGTGGGATGCAGTGGAATGTACAGTTGGTTTTGGACATACAGTGGGGCCCCTGTGTTACTTAACTCCCTACTGTCCTGCCTTTGCACAGTAGGGTGTGTGTGCGTGCGTGCGTGCGTGCGTGCGTGCGTGTGTGCGTGAGAGAGAGAGAGAGAGAAACACACAAATATTTACATGTTTATATATTTGGAAAGAAGTTATAGTATAATCCCACACAGTCGAGCACGCAAACACAGAAACACACACACATACACACAGTCCCCTCTGTATGACCCCTGATGACCTGTGGGAGGATTAAACCCACGGCAGGGGTCTATGCTTGTCAACCTGTCCTCTATCCATCTCCCCCCTCAACACACACACACACACACACACACACACACACACACACACACACACACACACACACACACACTGGTGTCATCGTGTCCTCCAACCCCATAACCTCTTCCACAGGCCTGCAGATGTTTCCTGAGACTACAAAACCATGGGAGTTAAACCCTCAATAACGGACTGACCTGTATGTCCTATACTGTATATGGGCTTGGACCTATACCTTGCTTTAAACATACTGTATGTGGTGGTGTACACCAGTGGTTCCCAAAGTGGGGTCCGGGGGTCCAGGGGTCCTTTAGGGAGTTCTAGGGGGTCCCCAGCTAAATGATAGTTAGGAACCAAATGGACCCTTATGGGTCTGTAACTCAGAGAGTGTACAAATGGAACCACCCTAACAGGTCCATTTGGTTCCATTTGTACACTCTCAGACTCAGAGTTAAATTAACTTTGATTTTACAATATAAATGGGGGTCCCAGAGATAGAAATGCCATTAAATAGGGGGCCGTAGTCTAATTCAGGTCAAACCGGGGGCCCATCAAATTAAAATCACTGCTAGAGCCATACAAATCTTCTCGGGGGTCCTTGGCATATATTTTCAAATGGGGGTCCGCAGGCTAAATGAGTATCATTTTGGGGGTCCTTGACATGAAAAAGTTTGGGAACCACTGGCGTACACGGTGTCGAACACCGGATATTTCCGGCGCACGACGCCACCGCGCAACTAAGTATATACATTGCCCTAAATCTGTTTCAAATTGTATTGTTCTACTCATAGCAAAAGAAAGGGACTACACAGTCTATATACGCAAAGGTAGACAGGCCTCTATAGGATATTACTGAAGAGCTGACACAATGAAAAGGGTGCCATTTCTTCTTATGCCTTGGATGGCAATTGGATGATTTGAGACATTTTGTTCCAAAAATGTGTTTTGCAAAAATCCACCTATAACAGTCCAATGTGAAAAGGGTGGGATATATTCCTCGGCCTATTAGGAAAGTCTCAGATTTCACATAAATTGCACGCTGCGTTAATGATTTGAGGCTTTTTGTTCAAAATAGGCCAATCCTGAAAACTTTGAAAGCCAATGTTAGCCAATTAGGATGGAATATGAAATATCGGACAGAGCCGCCTTGAACACATGACCATAGAGATACTGTGTAATGATTTGCGGGATTTTTGGACTGAATCTGGAGGACTCCTGGTGGCGCTATAACAGGCCGTTCTGGAAAATTTGGGGCAGAGGTTCATCGTTGGCATCCAGGGAGTGTGTGTGCAAAATGTGGCTTCGATCGGGTTAACGGTGCCGGAGATTAGCTGTACACAGACGGACGGACGGACGGACACACGGACATTTCTCACCTTCAATGTGAGAAATGAAGAATTACATGGCCAATAATAATTATAAATATAGCTGCAAGCAGCGATAAGGCGGGACCAAAAAAGAAGACAATACGCAATAGCAACAATATGCACAAATGATACTGACAAGCTGAGTTGGCAGTACCCAGATTTTAACACACAACCTTTTGGTCCAAACGCAAGAGCTCTACTGACTGAGCTACACAGAGACAATCAGTTACTCCATTGTAAAGCATAAGTACTCAAACTTATAGAAATTAGCAGATCTACATGCTCATAACATGTCACATCACAGTTCGGCTTTGTATACATTTTTGTATTAATAATACAATCTGCATGATTAGTAAAGCTGTAATTGTAGTGAAGTAGAATTATTAATTAACAGCAAACCTACAGTACCATCACAAAACTTGCAGCACGCAATGCATACACTGAGTTGACATCACCTGGATTTCAACACATGCTCCAAAGGCAAGAGCTCTACCAACTGAGCTATGCAGACACAGTCAGTTGTCTCAATTTTCATTGGCTCATATAAAAAAAAATTACTATGATTTTTTTGTCCGTATAGGTCCAAAGTTCACGTGTAGAAGTCTTCATGCATTTTGATCAAAGATCCTGGGAGGAGATGCATTTTAACTGTTTTTTATATAATTAAAAATGGCGGGTGATCTAAAGGTCAGAGGTGAAAAGTCAGAACACGCAATTTGTTCGGCATGAGGAGACACATATGTGCATCAAAGTTGCATTGCCAACGGTAAAGCGGTTCATGAGCTATGCACGTTCAAAGTAGCGCCACCCTTTGGCCAATGGTCATGGGCTTCGCATGGTCACCGTTTGGCATGGCCCTCTGCCAGATTCCTGTGTTTCGCGAAAACCGACTGCACGGTTCAGCCAGAACTGCTATTTTTGGCGGAAGAAGGAGGAGAAGAAGAAGAAGAAGAAGAAAAAAAAGGATTCTAATGGATTTTATTTATAACACACTTGTGTTGGAATCTCAAAGTTGTACAATGAGTAAAAGCATAAAATAAAAACAAAGAAATATCACACAATTGAAAACATCTAAGAAACAGGAACACCTTTAAAACAAATGCTTTGTTAAAAAGGAAGGCCAACAACTTAACTGCACAGAACACAAAAGTATAGTATGAGTACAAGTATAGTACTATACTTGGTCTTTATCATTTGCATATAGGTTACGCATACAGTATATGGTTATACATTTTGATTGCACAGGTAATAATAATAATACTAATATAAAACATATTATTATTCTCCCTTCAGTCATTGCACTGCTAAATCCACTTGGTCTAATACTATGATGAGACTGCCATCTACAGGTCTATTTACATGCAATGAAAGGCTGTGAAGGCTGCAGTGTTTTCTAGCCTGCTCTGAACTGAAGATCAATATTCACATTAGAAAAGGTTAAATTAGAGCCTAACACTTCACAGTAAATTGGCAATGAGCTAGATAATAATAACAAAGAATTGATGTACAATTCCAATTATTGTTTTCTTAGTTTTCCTTCTTCTCTCTTTTTACCCTC
>NC_136811.1:26748975-26861475 GCF_951216825.1 Electrona antarctica | reverse complement strand
ATGAAACACACAACAACACATTCCCCACACATTCCCCTGATGAAGTGCAATTAGTCAATAAAGTCCATCTAGTCATTTAGCAATCTCTGATTGAGCATTTTGATAGAGAGAGGGCAGATTAGGAATGAATGAAAGGGAGGATAGAGGAAGAGCGAGGCCATCTGATTGGCCAGTTTTGCGCCACTTTCTTTTGTTGCTCTTCAGATGTGAAGGAGCTGGTGGAGACAGGTCTGCGCATTGGTTAGTAGAATGAGAGGAATTCCATCTTCCGGGAAGGAGCTAATTAAGTGTCCAACTCTTCGAGGAAATCCCCAAGTGGTGGATGATGGGATGATGAGAGCGCAATGATGGAAGGAAGGACAGGGTGTGTAATTGAGACAGCCTGAAATTCAAATGTGGAAGATAAGAAAGATTATAGGCACACAAAAATTCAACTTGGGAGATGTACATTAGTGTACATTGTACACTAAGTAAATATATGTACTTATGCCAAAAGCCTGGGATACTGCCTGAAGATGTTGCAAGGACATTAGTGTTAGCAGAAGTTCCTATTGTTAGTAGCAAATGATAACTGATAAACCAGTACAAGGTGAGTGCTGCATTACGCGGAAGCGTGGATTGAACCCGGGGCTCCCACTCGCCAGACCAACTCGCAACCTGTCGTGCCAATAGGGCTGAGCCCGACTGGCAGGGCTGTTGCGGGCTGGGCCTTGGCTGGGGGCTACATGAGCTTGACGTAACATTTATGTAGATGCATTATGAACCATTGAGGCTATTATCAAATCATCTGCTACTTAATGATATACTTTCTTAATCATTGAGTGATTGAGCAAATTGTAGAATCTAAAAGAGAAGCCCACGTGAAATCTCAATCTATTTGGTGGAATATCCAGCCTTAATGTCACCATGAGAGTTTCACTAGCTGTCCTCCAATCACCCAAAAACAGGTTGAATTTCACTTGGTACAATAATTCAATATTAATAAAGAATAAAGTACTGTGTCCTGAATCATCAACGCACACTTCACTTGTTATCTGGTGGTATACCATACAAGGTTGACTGTGTCACACTCACGGTCATAATATTTTTGAAAAGGAACATTTGTGATTATTGATCAGATGAGGTTTCCTCAAGGCAATGGCATTTTTAAGCTTGATATCTGAGTTACAGCCACTACTATGAGTTACTGTACTGAAGTTGCATGCTCCAAGTGTACTTACACCTCACTTTTAGCTGAATGAGGCTCATTCATCTAGCTCACAATATGTCTGTCTCCCTCTCTCATTAATGGAAAACATGTTCAAGACCTTTATTATGCAGATGTAATGACAGTTTGGACTATCTGTGTATAGTCAATTACATTTAGTCTATTTCTGGTACAGAAAATCATGTGTTTGCATTCATGCATGACGATGGCCTTTTGACCATGGAAGAGAATGAAACAGAGGGAAAGCGAGAGAATTTAATAAAGAATCGGAGAGACAGGGAGACAAAATATAAAGAAAGACAGAAAGAAGGAATGTGAGAATGATATCGACTATGGTAAAAGACTATGGTAAAATACAAGAATTGTTTTGTCATTGTTGGCCATCATCTTTGACACCAGATAGGTCATCACATGTGTTACATTACCTTAAAAATCAGTATGCATATGAAGCATAAGCAAATATTGTTTTAAACTCAGCTTTAGAGACTTAGAGACCCGAGGCGGGGTTGGCGAATGGGCCTTTCTGTGTGGAGTTTGCATGTTCTCCCCGTGTCCCCTAGGGTAGGTACCCTCACAAAAAACATGCAGTAATCCTGGTCTCTAAATTACCTCCCCCTGGCCAGGCGGAGTGCCTGATGGAGGGGAAAGGAATGGTCGGAATAACATGTTCCTTCCTCTAGTTACTTCCAACCGGGGAAACTCCCCGTCAGGTGAAAAGAAGCAGCTTGGACTCCTCATGCATAAAAGGAGGCATGAGGTCAGTCCGCTGCCCCCTCAGGTTGGCAGAGGAAGTGTAGCGCCCAGGATTACATTAGATAATTGACACTGGGTGAAAAAATGGGTTGCAAAATCGTGGGATAAAATTTAGTTTTTAAAAAAAGCTAGAAACTTTAACTACCTCACATATTATATTAATGGTAAATATGATATCAGCCACCCACTACACAGGTGCAACTGCAGGTGAAGTTTGTTGGACATGGCTATTAGTATCTGGCATAAATAAACTGCTTAAGTGAAGCATAATATTTGGGAAACTTTAATATAGACCTATACCAACTTTACTTTCTAATAAGGAGGATATTTGGCATATAAATGCTAGCCACCTCTTTGAACAGAAGAATCATGTGAAAGCTTGATCAATGTGCCATTCCTAGCATTGGAAATTGATTTTGTAAACTAAAATGTGAATCTGCTAGCCACTTGTGTGCTTTCCATTGTGTCCCTGCTTAACACATGCCAGCCTTGCATAGCCTTTTGCAAAATAAAATGTCTATAGAGCATTTTAAATTGTGTATAAAATACTGTCCGTCTGTGAGTTTGTTGGTGCATGTTGATTAGTTAGAAAAATAAATCATATCAAGCCTGCAGCGCAGTTCTACCCCATACCCCAACCTTTCTGCAATGTTTTTGAGTGGTGCCCTTACGGAGCTATGTGTGTGGGTGGCTGGGTGGGTGGCTGGCTGGGTGGGTGCGTCTGAGCACGAAAACAGCATGGTTGTTTTTCACCACTTGTGCACAACCTAACACACAAACACATATTAAGTGTATATAGGATGATTTCAGGTGTGCCAGTACAGTACAGTGACAGTACAGTACATTACAGTAGAGGGTACAGTAGAGGGACCCCCACACGGTAACTCTGTCATTCCTCAACCGTTTCGGACGCGGGGTGGCACGCCGGAACCGGCCCGGCCCCCTGGGCGCGTTCCTGGGGGTCTGGAATCAAATCATTTAAATCAGAATCAAAGTGTGTAATGTTAAATTAACACAAACCATTTTTAAAAACATGCTTATTTTAAAATATTTTATACAAATAAAAACTTGAAAAAAGCTATGTACATTTCTAGACTTTTTTTTCTTTTTACATATTCCACAAGGGATCCTGGATGGAGTGGCCACACTTGTCTTCCTCTCTCCTGAGTGTGTCTCCCAACCACAGTGGTGGTCCTGGATTCGGGAAATGAGTGGTAGAATTTGCCTCCTAGCACTAGATGAGGTGCATTGTATGACCACATGGTATGTATGACATTTAACAATAATATTACTTCAACAACTCATTACATATTTTTTTCTTTTAATGAGCCACATTTTAATGATGCTGTCCTTGAAGCAAGCAAGGCATGTGCTTCCCAACTTCACAGCCAGCTTTAACCCCTTTTGGTGTTTTAAAGATGGAGTGCCATGATTATTTTCCACCCTAAAACATGATCATCAGGTCTTATTGTTATATAAGGAGGTATCATTTTTTCAAAAAAGTGTACAGTATTTGTTAAAATCATGCTTTTATGTGGATACGCCCACCAGTTCATTAAGTATGCCTGGTGGGTGGTGTTTTTCCTAACATTAATTAACATGAATGTTATTTTGTCTGTGTAAAAGGGGTAAAACTTTCATGCTGACTACATGAAAGTGCCAGAGATCATGATTATCCTAAGGTGCCCGGTGTTGATGTTGACAGCAACTGAACAGCTTCGAACAGAAGTTCTGGAGAACATGGGCCTTGACGAAGTGGTGTGCATCTCAGCATCATCTAACTGGTAAAAACATGCAGTACACTGTGTTATACAGATACTCCCTACAGAGACGGTGTATGTATTTAACCTATTATACTATATGTAATGTGAATACACATTACACAAATACATACAGATTAAATATGTATTTATAGGGAATCAATACAATTTGTATTCACACATGTGCAGCCAAACATTGATTGTTATCATTATGTAGTCAAAATATCCACCTGTCAATGGAGAGCTGTGCGACGTCGGACTTAAAAAAGGAACTGCCTTGGCTGGTGGCACAGCTGAAAGATTCAGGGAGGCATGCAGCACAAGCAATTAAATTTTTTTTTGTAGAGTCATGCTAATATGTTATTTCTTGTACAATTAATCTAATTATAACAGATGTATATTTAAGTTTTATGTCATATCTTTCCATAAACTAAAGAACTATTCGTTCAGTGGCCAAGGAATACCGGAAGATAAAAAAGGCTTTGGGGACCAACATGTACGTGGATGGATCGGGCAAAAAGGAAGCGAAAATCCTTGAAATGTTTCACAGCCACACAGACGGCCGCACACACACGACCGTATACTTGTAACATTCAAGAGGCCAGACAGCAACATACGTTGCATAATAGCAACTGTGGCATTTGGACTGGGTGTACAGGTTAACGACATTCGTCAAGTGTTGCACTGGGGTCCATCAAATGATGTGATGGGTTACTGGCAGGAAGTGGGAAGGTGTGCCAGGGATGGGCTCCAGGGGAAATCCATGCTTTAATTACATCTACCCCCCAGTCAGTGCAGGCCAGGTTCATAGACAAGTGCATGCTGGATTTGATTGGAGCCTCTGAGTCACAGTGCATACGGAAGGACGTATTGGAGTACTTTTTCTTGTCCGGCATGGAGACGAATTAACTTTGGCATGCTTTGGCATGCATCAGCTTGTTGCAGTGTGTGTGACACAAGAGGTCATTCTTGATTTTAAATTTCAATTGAGCATAAATCAAAAAGTATTCACATGTAATTGACTATTCAAACTGGCAGATTAAACACAGTCCTACTCAAATCATACTAATCTGTGTCTCGAAGTTCCAGACGCTCATCCATCTCTTCTTACCTTACCTTCCCGGTAAGTACTCAAAGAGTCCATCTCTGTGGAACTCTTTTACAAATGTGGCTATGTCCTCCCTATACCTCTTTGTATGTGAAGACGATGCATGAGTTGGAGAATCAAAATTCCCCAATCCAGCCTCAGAAAAGAGCCTGTCCATCTCTTTTCCAAAAGACCCTGACAGCTCAGCACAACGGGCAATCTGCTGGTCAGTGTAATTGCCTCTGGACCTTTTTAGCATGTCTGACAAAGCAAAAAACAAAACACGATCCGGTGAAAAGTAGATCCTTGTTTAAACAGGATAGTCAAAATGTATCATTTGTAATTACTAATCTTACCTGTCAACATTTGGTGGGCAGGATAAAATATTTTGGATGAGGACGCTTCCGGTTCCAAAAACTCAGCATGTCCATTTTCCAAAATGCAGCCATTGCCGTGCCATCCCCCTCTCTTACAGCGTCTTTTCTTGCCAGTTGGCACAGGCCCTCCCACATCACTGCCTTGGTGTAATTCTGGACATGATCCTCATCCTGTGCACCGTACAGGCAGTCATTCGAACAATACCATATCCCTGTTGAACAGGTTGTATATATTAATTATAAACCATTAATATCATTATTATGAATAATGTCTATTACAATAAAAAGGCCTTCTTTGATATGCACTTTAATGGAAATGTACATTCAAATGCTCTATCCCTACCTTTGCTCTCAAGCTGGGCTTCTGGGCTCAAACAGGCCATGTGGTACCACTCGTTTCGTCTGCACTTGTCCATAAGCTCACACTGTACCATGGTCCCGCCTCGTTGCTTGCGGCTGAAACAGTAGACATAGTTTCCGTTGTCTTGACAGTCATCGCAGCAGAACCAGTCATCTTCTGTTACGGCATCCAGTGGTGGATTTGCACAAGACAGGTGGAACCAAGAGGAACTGCACAGGTTGTTGCAGCAGCATTGCACCATTGGCTCTTCCTTTTCTGTAAATACACATACAGAAATAAACCAAAAAATGTATATTAGTCTAATTTTATCTTCACACACACACACACACACACACACACACACACACACACACACACACACACACACACACACACACACACACACACACACACACACACACACACACACACACACACACACACACACACACACACACACACACACACACACACACACACACACACACACACACACACACACACGTATCATCTATAATAAATCAGATGAAACATATATGAACAATCTTTAAGTATAAAGACAGTTAACCTTCACAAGAGCAAAAAGGATAGTCGTCCTCTTCCTCGCCTTCTATGTCTGTTGTCCTGTATTGTTTGTATTGTTTGTATGTTTTAAACCAATACTCTTGCTGTAAACCTAATTGCCCTTCTGGGACATTAATAAAGACCTTGAACTTCTACCCTCTTTGTGAGAGCAACACGTTTAATATCATCTTGTGGTGGTGGCATCCAAACAAGATCTACCACTTGCTGGGCGAGGTTGTCTAACCACTGCAGTTGTTCCTCTGCCTCATCCGGATAGCCCTCGGGTGTCTGGTCGACATTGTCCATGCCACGCATTGTGGTGACACACAATGTTATGTATACATATTCATTTTAAATTATATTACAGACAGTTACAAGAACAGTGTAGCAGTAAATGTGATGGGAAACAATAGATGATATACTGTAAGCCTGATACTATTCCTCCATCTCACCTGCAGGAGAACCATGTCTTTATGAAACTCCTATGGAGCTTCCACGAGTCCTTCAAAACGTAATTCAGGAGTGCTTCCGTTGAGCCTGGCTTCACGGCAGTGGACCATGCGCTCCACACTTAGCCCATCTCCACAACACAGGATCGGGTAAGGTTTTCCTCCAACAGTTGGCACAGATTTATGAGGGTAATCCATTATTTCAAGGACTCCCTCTGTTGAGCTGGGGTTTGAGTGGATCACCCCAAGGCTGACCTAATAGGCAAAAATAAACAAATCAATAAAATATGACCACACCAAAGTATATAATTCAGAATATTACACTACCAGTATATCAAACTTGTTGACCCAAAACCAGCACTGCAATTCATCGTCATAGTATTAATAAATGTGTGATATTTTTTAAATATTAATTAAATCTTGATATTTTCTACATACCACTGTGCTCTTTTGCTCCATTTGTTCGGTGTAGGTGTGAGTAATGTGTTTCACCACCTTAGCTTTGATCTTCTCAAGAGCTGGTATATTGTGAACGAGGACCCGCTTGACTAAGACAGTCATACGCAGACACAATGAATCATAATCCTGTTTGAAACAAAGTTTATATTTAAATTATTAATTATATGTTATAAATGTTTATTTTTGGTTATTACACAGGATGTGGCTATGTGTGTGCTACACTGTACATACCTCTGGTGATGGCAGGACCTTGTGCAGAGGGACATCCACTGCCCTTTGACCCTCTCCTTCAAGATGGCCAAAGTTGACTTTATTTCTGTGGGCAAATGCAAGTGCCCAAAGAAGCATGTCCATGGCTTTGATGCTTGGCGTGTGCTGTCAACTGTTGAAAGAAGTGTACTAGATTGTTTTTTGTTTTTACTTAATTGTATGCACCTTCCTTAGCATACACATTGTTCTGTTACTACTGTTATATACTATTAATAATATCACTACTTTCTATTATTATTCTATTACTATTTGCTATACGTGACTAAATTTGACTGAGGGACTGCCATTGGATTTTTCTGAATTTTCGTTTGTTCATGTCATATGAAAGCAGGGAATCATAGCTTCAAATGGACATATTGGTTGTTCAGTTTGACCCACCAGTTTTGGAGATATGGCTTATAGAGTAATGTCTTGCAGAAAACAGCGAGTTGAGAAAACAGGCTTGAAAGGTTCACTTCTGTGGTCTCTAACATTACACCTAGCTACATGTTTGGGCATTTATTTCATATTTACATGTCGATTTCATCTCCGACACTTATTTCAGACATGCTCTAGTATGTGAAGAGTCTGCCTGTGCTATAAACTCATTTAAAAAAAAAAACGTTTTTCTCCTCTGGTGAAAAGCTAGAATTTGCGCGATGGCAGTCTCTCAGTCAAATCTGGTCTGCCTTTGTTCTGTTTTCTAGCATTTATTAAAGTGTTTATCTTACCTGCACATTGTCCCATGTGAGTTGTTAAGGCTGGCTCATGGGCCTTAACAAAGAGGGGAGGCCAGACGGAGTTAAAGCAGCAAAAAAGTATTTTATTAAATAATTAATGAATAAAGTTAATCAAACCAATCATTTTTTGTTCCAACTTAAGCTGGCAGGGAACAAGCTGCCCAATTCACAAAACATAACAAAAGCAAGGTTGCTCTGGTGTGGCTGTGCAGCCTGCCTGAGGAGGAATGGAGAGACCAGAACATTAACACAGCACGTGTTTTATAGTGTTTGGGGAGGACACTGGCCAGGTGTCTCCCCTTCTGCAGATTGCCAGCTCCGCCCTCCCAATCCAGCACTGCAAAGGGATTGGGTTAAGCATGCCTGACACAGAACAGCATACACATTCCTTAAAGGTACAGGGGCCGTCACCCCCCCCCCCCCCCCCCCCCCTTAAAAACAGGGTCCCAAAGGGAACCCTGGCCCAAAATGTGGAATATGAGTTGCCCCTGGGCAGTCTAGGACCAAATGTCAGTTTCCTTTTTGCCTTCATTGGTACTACCTAAAGGTGTTAAAAAACCCAATAACTCTTTAATATGGTGTATTTTAGATGCATTTTAATTATGGTGTTTTTTGGAATACTTGAATGAGAGTAATATTCCTTTATTTGGCCACAATGACTCTACTTTTTAATAGGCTACAACAGTTCAAAATGGTTACATACCTCAACTGATGTCTTCCATAACTTCAGCTGGTGATCATGGTCACGGCGCATACTGTCTACATGGCCCCTAGCAGCATTGATGCTCTGACTGACTCCCAGGCTGTTAAGGGTCTGGAACATTTTTTGAGAGCAGCCCTGCCTCCAACATTCGACGCCCTAGACAACTTTGCACACATTTCTGTTTTTGCAAGCTAGGTGTATACAAGATGATTGACAGCACCATGCCTGCCCTCTTGTCTAAAAGTCCTTGGGCTTCTGTCAGTGTAAAGGGTCTAAATAAAAGTAAATGAATAATTTATATTAAATGTCAATATTATTAGATGTATACAAATCATTTTTATTACTTGATTAAAGTATCATACCTCCACTTTTTAGCTTCAATCTTGTGGTGTTTGGTGGGCGACTTGTCTTGCCTCGGGAAACATTGACTGGAGGCAGTTTAAGGTAAGTGGGGCCTTCCCCTCCCCCCACTCCAGGCACTTCTTCCATGATAATTGAGATATCACTTCTGGATAAACATTCTTCGTGAAAGGCCCTCTTCGTGAAAGACCCTTCTTTGTCTTGTACTAGTATGTTCCTCTATAATTAACAAATAGATATTCCAAAATAAATAAAGGAAATGTTTCAGTAATCAAACCATATAATCTTGATTAGGCCTATATATCAATCTGTAGGCTAATGAATGGTTATTATGTAAATCAATGACAATATAACTGGCAGTTCTAATATTCCTCCACCCCCATTACACATGTAGTAGGCCTATAATATAATCAATTGACATGTAGGAAAATATGATGTGTTTGATGTGATGTTTGGGATGGGTGATGCAGTAGAGGGACAAGAGGGTGAACCTTGTGAAGTTACAGGAGGTGATGAAAATGTTCTCTTTGGGGTCGTTTTTCTTTTGGGGTCGGGTGATGCCGTTGATTTTGATGGAGATCCTATTGATGTTGAACGATCAAGTGCTGTATATAGTCTTTTCTTTCCCCTTTTCAGTTTGCACTTAGTTTGAAGAAAATATGTACAGATGTTGCAGACATGTTTTGTGATTAGGAGAAAATTGTGGAAAAAACAATTTTGATGTCGCCGTATGTAACGGGACCAAGAAGGATAGATGCTGGCTCCACTTGGTGTTACACATTTGTTTTTATTTGTTGCTTTTTCTGCAAAATAGATAGTATATGCTCAGTATCACACACTGCACAATGTTCACAGCAGCATGTGTTTCATGGTATGACAAACTCTCCGAAATCACGATGACATCAAAGTCAAATAATCAAAATATCAAATCCCAAAACATTACCACTACTCAAAATTCAATAATCAGGTCACAGTAATGAAATATTCACATTAGTTGTCTCTTCCAAAATAGCCCACTTCCCTGTTTACATAAACCCAACATTCATATAACATGTCACATTCTCCCATACGATCATAGTATCACACATAACATCCTTTATCTTACTCCTCCAACCCACATTAGTTAGCACAACTTCACTTAATGCCCTGTCATGGCTGCCTTAGACTGCTACTGCTGCAGCTACTAGAAGCTAGGCCCCCATGCTAGTTGCTAAGCTAACGCCAACTCACTCTGACTCTCCTTCACATCATATTTGTCCCACACCAAAGTTACACACAGTTAAAATACAATCCAGACATACATCATCGCACAACATATTCCCACAGCATGTGCATTCCCAGTATAACCATCTCACCTGCAAAATAGATAGTATATGCTCAGTATCACACACTGCACAATGTTCACAGCAGCATGTGTTTCATGGTATGACAAACTCTCCAAAATCACGTGAGAGTTCAGTCCACATGAGACTTGACACACCTCACACACTCTGTTCCCCTGGTGATACTTTGCCACCTACTGGTGATATACTGGTACTGTTTCTTACACTTCTGAAATAATGAACTCAACACAAAAATACCTTTTCCATCTCAAATAAAATATAGAAAACCTTCACACCCACATGTATGACAAAAACAAACTTTTAAATTGTCAGCAACTATATGGTTGCGCCACACTCTCCCCCTCAAACTTAAATGTCTCTGGACATTTTAAAGATTAAGGCATCCCTATTCAGTTTCACACATTTGACTTTTCCCTCTGAAATCCCATATGGTGTTGATCTAGACCTGGTATATGACATGGAAATTAACATCTTCTGTACTTCAGACAATAATGTTCATAAGTCACTCCTTGTACCTTGTAATCAGACCACATTTCTACATCATACAGTTTCAATTTCAGTAAACTCTTTATCTTTTCAGACAAATATCCCAATGTAACAGAACTCCAATTTCGGCCACTCCATTCTTTTAGTCTGTCACCGTTATTTTTAGTTTACAGGATCAGTCCATCATGTTTCTCAGGTAATATCTTTACCTTTCAGTATTCTCAGTAGTACAATAATAACTAATCAGTGTCTCTGTCACCGTCTCTGAATATGTGCATTGTTTTCTTTGTGTCTCTTCTAGAGTCTCTTTATCAACTGTCACTTAAAGTGTCTATGTTGTTACCTCAATACCTGCCATGGCCCAAGGTCGCCACAGTCTCTCGCAGGCTGCAGGCATACTCACATGCAGGTCCTCAACTCTAACCTCGACCATCGATGGCTCACCCAGGGTCCCGTAGGTCAGCATTCTCGGGCGACGTCGCTCCCTCTGGGGGTGGGCACTCACGGGTGGTGATGCAGGCTCATCTTCCTCCGACGTCGGCTGCTCTGATGATTCTGGCATACCATCTCCAGGCTCTAAAGCGTTGTCCTCCCCGTCATCTGCTGTATCTCCAGGCTCTGAAACGATGTCAACGATGTCAACGATGTCCTCTTCTACGTCCTGTGATGCTGGCTCTTCCTCACGATATTCCATCTCTGGCACGAAGGGCTCTGCCTCAGGGTTTAGGTTTTCAGTTCTTTGCCTCTGTTGCTGGTGATTAGGGAAACGGAATACAAGCTCACCATCATCACTGCTTTCACTGTCACAGCATTCAATTCGTTTATCAGTCTTCTGTCCCCTTTTTCTCCTCTGTGTGGAGTTGACTCTTTTCTGCTCTGTATCTTTTTCAGGGTGGCTTAGGGGTAAGCTGTCACATGGAAGTAGGAGGTTTCGGTGCAACACTCGACCTTTACCACCTCCCTCGGGTACCACCTCATAAACAGGGCTGTCACTGCTCCTTCTCTTCACCACCACATGGACTCTGTTTTCCCAATAGGAACGTAACTTGCCCGGACCTCCTCTTTCTGACAGATTACGGACAAGCACTCGTCCACCGGGTTGAAGGTCAGCTCCATGGACTCTTTTGTCATAGCCGGTTTTGCCCCGGGCAGCTTCCTTGGCAGCTGTTTTGGAGGCGATCTCATATGCTTGTCTCATTCTGGTTTGCCAGTTTTCAACATACTGTACATAGTTCTCTTGTCCTTCTGCGGGTTGTATGTTGAAAAGCAGGTCTATTGGCAGACGGGGAGAACGACCATACAGGAGGTAATAGGGGGAAAAACCAGTGGCCTCGCTGCGTGTACAGTTGTATGCATGTATCATCTTGGCCAATGAACCTTTCCAGTCTGCTTTTTCTGTGTCTGTGAGTGTTCGGAGCATTGACAGTAATGTCCTGTTAAAACGCTCTACCTGCCCGTTGCCTTGTGGGTGATAACAGGTAGTATGAGAGCCTTTTACACTACAGCATCTCTGCAGCTGGTCCATTAGTCGATTCTGGAATTCGCCTCCCATGTCATGGTGAATTTTCTCCGCAAATCCATAATGAAGGGCAAAGTCATTAAACAACTTATCAACGACAGTCTTTGCACATTTGTTCTTGGTGGCATAGGCCTGTGCGAAACGGGTGTAATGATCCATTACTACTAGAATGTACTGGTACCCTTGTTTGCACGTCTCTAAATGTAGGAAGTCGACAAGACACTAATTCAAATGGGCGTGTTGACACAATGGGCACGAGAGGGGCTCTGGTTGCTTTTTGGGGTCGTTTTTGTCTTCAGACACTCACAGACTTGGGTGACGAAGTGGTCTATGTCACTCTGCATACGGGCCCAATAAAACCGGTCTCTGATCAGGTTGTGTGTCCTGTCGACTCCAGGATGTCCCATCTCACGGTGGAGTTCCTGAAAAACAGTGGGGTGATGTTCTCTGGGCAGGACAAGCTGACATTTGTCACCGGCTTTCCTATATAGAACACCATTGTCATCGATATATAGTTTAGTCCACTGCCTCATTAAAGCTCTTACATCAGCTGACTCAGTTTTGAGTACCTTGTTGGGATGCTGCTGGTTGTTACTTTTGTAATGGAGGACTCGACCAATGACAGGGTCTCTTAGTTGACTTTCTCTGATTTGCTCTGGTGTTAGAGGTTTGCTCAGGGTGGGTGAATCCCTCACTACTGTCACTGCCTCCACAGACACTGGCATGGTCCAGATGAGAGGGGTATCTCTTTGCACTGTCACTCCCTGCACAGAAGCACTGATGACTTCCTGGTGAACCTCCTCTGTACACTGCTCCATGAGCTTGTTGATGTCTACTGGCATGCGGGATAAGCCATCTGCGTCAGCATTGTGTTTGCCTGGGCGGTACTTTATAGTAAAGTTGAAATCTGACAACTCACCGACCCACCGGTGGCCTGTAGCATTAAGCTTCGCTGTTGAGGACGTAATAATACAAATAGTCTCTGAAACGCTCACATACAGTATGGCCCATTTCAGTGCTAAGAACTGTAACTTGCCCGAGTGCATGTGATAGTTCTTTTCAGGTGGGGATAGTGTTCTGGAGCCGTATCCAATAACAACCATTTTACTGTTCTGTCTTTGATAAAGCACTGCACCCAGTCCATCCTGGGACGCATCACAATGCAAAGTGAATGGCTGGGTGAAATCTGGGTAGCCAAGGATGGGTGGCTCAATCAGCTTATCTATGAGAAAGTTCAGTGTCTCTTGGTGGCTTTGTGTCCAGTGTATGGGAGTTTTAGGCAGGAGGTTACCTTTATTTATCTTGTTTCCACTCTTTCTGTTTGTCTTTGCCTTTGCAGGCGATGTCTTGTCAGGAGGTGTTGAGAACAGCTGGTACAGTGGCTTTGCAAGTCTGGAAAAGTTTGGGATATATGGCCTGTAGTATGACAAAAAGCCCATTATCCTTCTCAGGTCTGAAACGGTGGCAGGCACCCTCTCCTTTAATGCCTGCACAGGGGCCACTTCAGCGGGGTCCATCGTGTAGCCCTCAACCGAAACCATCCGTCCCAGGAATCTGACCTTTCGCCTGAACACGTCACACTTGCGGGGACTGAGCTTCACTCCATGTTTTTGGTATCTCTGGAAGACAGTTCTCATGTGGCTGACATGGTCGTCAAAGCTAGAGCTGTGAACAAGATTGTCATCAAGATAAGGTTGGCAAATAACATCCCTCAGTCCCACTAGGCAGTCTTCCATGTTACGCTGAAACTCAGCAGGGGCTGAACTCAAACCAAAGGGGATTCTGGTCCACTGATAAAGACCCCAGGGCGTTATGAAGGCTGTGAGGTGTTGGCTTTCCTCACTCACGAACCCCTGGTGGTATGCCTTCCCCTGATCCAATACTGAGAACCAAGAGCTGCCTGTGAGGGAGTCCAGCATATCTTGGATCCGAGGGATTGGATGGCAATCAGGGATCGATTTTCTGTTCAGCGCCCTGTAATCACAACAAAGTCTCAATGTCCCATCTTTCTTCCTCACACACACCACAGGTGATGCGTATGGAGATCTTGACTGGACTATCCATCCACGATTCAGCAAGTCTTGGATATATTCTTTGACTTCATTATGCAACGGTTTGGGGACTGACATGTAGGTTCTCTTTACTGGAGTGGGGTCCTGAAGACTAATGTGTAGCTTCAGGGAGGGAATATTCCCTATGTCATCTTCATTGTGTTACATATTTTGTTTTTATTTGTTGCTTTTTCTGCAAAATAGATAGTATATGCTCAGTATCACACACTGCACAATGTTCACAGCAGCATGTGTTTCATGGTATGACAAACTCTCCGAAAACACGATGACATCAAAGTCAAATAATCAAAATATCAAATCCCAAAACATTACCATTACTCAAAATTCAATAATCAGGTCACAGTAATGAAATATTCACATTAGTTGTCTCTTCCAAAATAACCCACTTCCCTGTTTACATAAACCCAACATTCATATAACATGTCACATTCTCCCATAAGATCATAGTATCACACATAACATCCTTTATCTTACTCCTCCAACCCACATTAGTTAGCACAACTTCACTTAATGCCCTGTCATGGCTGCCTTGAACTGCTACTGCTGCAGCTACTAGAAGCTAGGCCCCCATGCTAGTTGCTAAGCTAACGCCAACTCAGTCTGACTTAGCCTGGTTAATAAACCAGACCGAATCAGCCGTTGGCAAATTTTTTTTTGCCTGCCAGCGGATTAGGGTCTGGCGAGGCTCAGTAGCACGCCTCTTTCCTACAACCGAGAACAGGTCGGGCCAATCGGGACACGGTATGCAATATGGGCGGGCTTTGGTACAGTGACGTTCAATGCTTGAGACCTTTGACTGACAGTAGCTCTGACCAATTGCGTCAAAGAGAAAATGTTTGAACCCGCCCCCCGGGAAATGAAATCCAAGTGGAGCCAGCCCAGACTAATATACCGCGACAGTGTTGTGTGATATTAGTCTGGCTTATTAGCCAGGCTAACTCTGACTCTCCTTCACATCATATTTGTCCCACACCAAAGTTACACACAGTTAAAATACAATCCAGACATACATCATCCCACAACATATTCCCACAGCATGTGCATTCCCAGTATAACCATCTCACCTGCAAAATAGATAGTATATGCTCAGTATCACACACTGCACAATGTTCACAGCAGCATGTGTTTCATGGTATGACAAACTCTCCGAAATCACGTGAGAGTTCAGTCCACATGAGACTTGACACACCTCACACACTCTGTTCCCCTGGTGATACTTTGCCACCTACTGGTGATATACTGGTACTGTTTCTTACACTTCTGAAATAATGAACTCAACACAAAAATACCTTTTCCATCTCAAATAAAATATAGAAAACCTTCACACCCACATGTATGACAAAAACAAACTTTTAAATTGTCAGCAACTATATGGTTGCGCCACACGTACTTGTCATATTCAGTAGCACTCTTCTGCTGTATCCCTTTAAAGTTTTTTGGAATATCAATCCACAATTTTCGCATTTACTCACTGGGCTGGTAATAGACGGCCATGCTTACTTGTCGTTTTTCTTTTAATGAGCTGAGAAACATCGGTGATGATGAGGTCAACAGGGTAATAAACTGTGGTCGCGTGAACGTGCGCAGACTCATAACGATTTAAGTCATAGATCATGTTACAGAAAGCCTCGAGACGCGACAGTGAAACCTGGTGTAATAATTCGCCTGAACCGGTAGGGGATCACCGCTGCCAAATGGGGACGAGGGAATCGGAGCGATAAACACAACGAATAAGAGTGGGCAAAACATTGAAGCGACTGACAAAAGAAGGGACGTAAAGGCTCGGTTCAAATCGCGAGTTGGATTTTCTCGGCCGGGGCTAAGTTTGAATTAGTGTAAAACGTTTGTGGCCCTTCACTTTTTGGATTCATTGTGCAGAAAAGGGTAAGAAGCGTTCCTTATGGAAACATGCGCCGTTTCTGAACAGCGGTGGGACGTGCCCAGGGTGTGACCTCATCTCGGAGCTACAGAATGAGCGTAGGGAGAGGGCACATATGGGGCTAACTTTATATATGTTTGCAACTTAATATGGCAGTGTTTACTCTATCAATCAGATGTTGGGAAACCTTGGCAAAATTGCACAAAACACAATCACCCAAATGAGTATGAAGAGAAACTCCTCACTTCACACATCACATCATATGCCAGCCTGGAATGTGGAGACAATAGTCAGTCTTAGAGTGAAGAACACAGACTCCTGAATAGATGATAATTATTTCAATTTATTGCATTCCTTATTTACTGTGTGCTTTCTTCTCATACCAAGTTCATGCAAGTGTATCTTACGAAAATGACACTCATAATTCACTCACCGATTAGCATAGCAAATAGCAGAAATGACACTATTTGAATCTTTAAATAATGAATAATTGTTTATGGCTGGTGATCTGATTTAGACTAACAACCATCGTCATCCGTTTCGGTTCCAAACACCTCCACCTCACAGAGAGTCAGGATTTCATTTTTTCCAGGAATCACAATATTGACAAACTGACCCTCCATCCCATTACAGGTAAAGGTCTTTGTGTTGCCAGCTGGGATAGAGTCAATTACAGCACATCTGATCGAAAAGAGAAAACAAATGTTACAAATACACATACTGTACACACTACAACTGTTGCTGTAATACATAGAACATGCGGATTTCAGCGCCATTGATCCTTTCATGACACCAGTCATGGATACAGTCCCATGTAACTCTATCACTTAACATTGTAAAAAATAGCAGAAGTGATGCACGAGTGAATCTTTAAAGGCTGTAAATTTAAAAAAAGCATTATAGTTTGTGAACAGATTTAGACTAACGATTTCCATCATCGGATATGGCAGCAATGTCAACCAGTCAGATATTGGAGAATATTGAGCTAGTTGTCCATCTTGTGCCAATGAATGCCACAGACGAAAAACAGTCTAAGTCCACACTATTTATCCATAATGTATAAATGATAGATAAGGGGCCAGGACAACGAGGCCTTTTTGTGGAGGGGTCAGAATGAAATTTGGACTTTTGCACTCCGTCCGTGTGTGTGTGTGTCCGTCCGTCCGTCCGTCCTTCCGTCCGTCCGTTACCAGCTAATCTCCGGCACCGTTAACCCGGTCGATGCCAAACTTTGCACACACACTCCCTGGATGCCAACGATGAACCTCTACCCCACATTTTCCAGAACGGCCTGTTATAGCGCCACCATGAGGCAGCTTTTCACATTTTATACCTAAAACTGCACCGATCTGCGTGAAACGTTGCATGCACACTCCCTAGAGGCCAAGGACAAACCGTTCACCTGCATTTTCCGCATCTGCCTTTTATAGCGCCACCAGGAGGCCGACTTTTGTAAAACACATTTTTTGATATTACTCCTCCAGATTCTGTCCAAAAATCTCACAAATCGTTACACAGTATCTCTATGGTCATGTGCTCAAGTTGGATCTGTCCGATATTTCATATTCTATCCTAATTGGCTATAATTGGCTTTCACAGTTTGCAAGATTGCCCCGTTTTGAACAAAAGCCTCAAATCATGAACGCAGCATGCAATTTACGTGAAATCTTTCACACATTTTCTTACTAGGCTGAGGAATATATCCCACCCTTTTCACATTGGCCTGTTATAGCGCCACCAACAGGTTGATTTTTGCAAAACACATTTTTGGAACAAAATGCCTCAAAAACATGTTTATATTAATCCTAAACATTTTGCCAAACATCTCACAGTCCTATCCTCCTGGTGGAGACCTGTGCCCAGAAGGGCACTTTTTCTAGTTTGGAATGAAAATGAAGGGAATAATAACGTGACTCATGTCGATATGGTGGCGTTTATATAAAGGTTAATTTCTTTACTATTCCATATCTCCACAACTAGTGGGTCAGTCTGCACAACAAATGTCAAGTTGAAGCTAGGATTCCCTGCTGTCATGTGACATGAGAAATCCAATGACTTACTGTTTGGCAATTGGTGGGTCACGTATCGCCATCAACTCGATGACCTCTCATTCTGTCAGTGTCTGTCTCTCTCACTCAGCCAACCCATGTCCCTATAAGGATAAGTACAGCAACTGTCCTTCTCTGAAGGAGGAATATACCTGTGAGCAACCCGCCGTCGCAGTTTGGTGCCAGGCCTCCTGCAAGTGCACCACCGAGATCATCTAAACGCATCATGTCGTCTCCAAACGAATCCTTGACATGAGAGTTGGTGTATAAGCCAGTGGTTCTGAATGTACTGCATATCCAATGTAAATATCAGGCTACTTCTCTGTGCTTTTAGAAAATAAAGCAACCTTTATAGATTGCAATACTGACTTTTGCTTTCTTTGTGCCATTTCACTGTTTTTCCCACAATGTATCAGTCCGGTGGGTACAGACTAACAGAATAAAAACCATGTGCTTTTATGCTTTTCAGAGTCAGTATTGTGATGCTCAAGATAATGTTTATTTTCTAAAAGTGCAGAGTAATATTTCCATTGGATATACATAGAGGTTCTCAAAGTATTGACCTTGTCTACATGTAAAAGTGCCCAAAGTTGAAGGGCAGAGCTTCAACTTCAGCTACCCAGTACCCAAGGTTGAAGCCCTTCAACTTTGGGCAGATCTACAAGCTCGTAGTGCGGCACCGAGTGCCACGCTACAAGCTTGTAGATCTGCTATTTTTCAGTGTGGTACATTGAATCACTGGTCCTGGGTCAATCCAAGGGCCTACCACTCCACTCTCTTGATATGTTGTTCCCAAACTCTTGGAGAGTATTTAGGCCTTTTACTGGAGGTCCCAGCCCCTAAAATGACCCCAGGAGGAAGTGTTGACCTTTACTGAATTGCTTCAGTTTGAGTTCATTTGAGCACCTAAATTCAGATTTGGGCACCGTAGCATGTGGTTTTTAAGTGGTTGGGCCTCGGGTCATCCTAGGGGCTAGAAGGTCCAGGGAAAGGCCTAAATACTCTCCAAGAGTTGGGAAGGAACACATCAAGAGAGTGGTGGTAGGCCCTCTTATTGACCCAGGACCATTGATACGATGTACCCCATATTGAGGGCTCAAGTCTTAGGCCTAGATTTAGGGTGAAATTGAACCAGTCACCCTGCAGGCATACAAAGGCCTAGGGTTCCCAGATTGCAAAATGTCGTTCCTCCATCTTGGGAGAGTATGCCTTTCCCTGGACCTTCTAGCCACTAAGATGACCCCAGGCCCACCACTTAAAGACCACATGTTAGGGTGCCCAACGTTGAAGGAAGGTGGTCAAATTAACTGAAACTGAGGCAGAGTGCCCAAAGTTGAAAGAAGATGGTCAAATTAACTGAAGTTTAAGCTTTGCCCCTGGGGGCCCCTGAGGGCCCAGAATGCCAACGAAGGACACAGTGCTCTATTGGGATGTGGGAATAATATATTGAAAGATTGGAGCACAGATCTGTCAGGAAAGAAATATGATCCTAATGGCCCAAATAATGGGGTAGGGTGTTTGACTTATAGCCTGCAACACGATCTGTGAATCTTAGGCTGATTAGTGACGTTTTTTTCCTGACAGATCTGCGGGTACGAGCCATAACAAATAGAATACACTCGGGTTTCTCAACATTTTCCGACCACTGAACCCCTGCGACCCCAAAGGTTCAACTGAAGTAGGCAAGAAGAAGAAAGTCAGTACTGTAATGCTCAATCGATAAATGCAGTTTTATTTTCTGAAAGCACAAGAATGATATTTCCATTATACAGTAGAGCAATGGTTCAAGTAGAGAAATAAGTTAAAGGTCTCCCCTTAACTCCAAAAGTGTACAGTGGGTCCATTTGTACAGAGTTACAGACCTGGGTCAACTTAGAACCCCCTAAAATAACCAAGGGAGTCCCTGGAATGCACTTTCCACACTACAAGCTCAAACAGCTGAAGTATAAAATACGATGGTAAAACCGTTAACCGTGTATTAACTAATTCAAGGACCCCTGGGGGTCCTCAGACCCCATTTTGAGAAGCGGTGGTATATGCGTACACGTACAGTATGATAGAGACAGAAAGACAGATAGTATGATAGCCATATAGGTTTGCATAATAAAGAATGTCATTGAATGTGGATTAAATCGTGTTTCTTGTGATGCGTGTGGAGTCGGCGTGGGCAGGCGTTTAGATGATCTCCCCACTCTTGCACTTGCAGGTGGCCTCGCACTTGTCTGCCATCGAGTTGCACCCCAGCTCAGCACAGTTGCTGTACTTATCCTTATAGGGACATGCGTTGGCTGATAGAGAGAGAGAGAGAGTGAGTAACAGGAGTGTCCATGTCTATCTACTATAGCTCTTTATTAAACAGAACAAACATTTTCAGGTCGGGATACCAATTTGATCCAATCAGAATAGAGAACTAATAGAAGTCAGGATGCAGATTAAACAACTGAAATGGGAAGTGGTGACACAAAGCAACCAAAATTGGAACTGGAACCCCATAAAAAACGAAGCTGATGATAAATGGGTACTTGTTCTGATTGGCCTTTTTTTCCCCAGAATAAAGTGTTTTACCTAATATTAACAAAAGAAGAAGAAAATCGCGGTCACTTACTGCACAGCTTGTCATCACAGTCGTTGGGACAGTCACCACAAGCTGTTCCGTTCTTGTAGGGGTGAGTGTACTGGTAGTTACCTCTGAAATGAGGGAAACGACATCAAATACTAAACATCATCTGATGAGATATCTACACTAGTGGTTCCAAACCTTTAATAAATAAAATAAGTCTTCTGAAAGAATATATTTTCAAAGATTTGTGCCTCATTTTAACGATATTTCAAAAATAGCAGACCTACGCTATGAACTTGTAGGTCTTGTAGATCTGCTATTTTTCAATAGCTAAAGTATAACATAATGCTTAGTTAAAACACCAAAAGGGGTTCCCGTCCAGAATGGGTTCAATTAACACTGGGGATCTGCTATTTCTTGAGTGGTGCCTGCAACACGATCTGTGAATCTTAGGCTGATTAGAGACGTTTTTTTCCTGACAGATCTGCGGGTACTGTGTGTACGAGCCATAACAAATATGGCTGTGACAGTACTGTACTGTACTTGGAGTTTAGGTATAGGGAAGCATTCAGGTCAGACAGATATTTGTACAGTGTTGGGACAGTAGTACTTACGGTGAACAGTACTGACACACATAGATGTATTTCCACTTGGCGTCGGGGCAGTGAGCCGCAGCACATCCTATCTGGTTGGAGCGATACCACACAACCTGTACCACACACACACACCGTGTAATGTTTAGCCTCAAATAATTATCGTGACTTTTTTATATTTTGATGCCAATACTTTAAAAGTTTGGAGATAGTGTAGTGTTTCTCAAACCTTTTCATACCAAGGACCCCTAAATCGACATTCATTAGCCTGCGGACCCCATTTTAAAAGATATGCCAGGGACCCCCATAAGAGAAGATTTGTATGACGGTTCTAGCAGTGATTCTCAACCATTTTCATTTCAAGCACCCCTAGTTGGGTTACGGACCCCCCATTTAATGGCATTCACCCATCAAGGACCCCTGGGGGAACCAGCACAGTAGTGTACCTGTGTGAAGTGTCCCACTGTTTCTCCATTGACAGAGCCCTCCCCGTACTTCCAGTCCTTCACCTCATCGTACCACATCTGGATCTTATCGGCCCATGAGTCTTTATGGCTGTGGCCAGTGGTTGTGGCTATGTTCTCACCACAACCACTGGCTAGAGAGAGAGACAGACAGACACAGACAGAGTTTGAAAACATGACTAAATTGACAAGAAACCATATAGACCAGTTTTACACCAGCGGTCCAGCTGGAACCACCAGTGGTCCTTGAGGGTGGTTCCAGGTGGTCCCCTTGAGCTAAATGATGAGTTGGTAAAAAAAAAAAAAAAGAACCCTTGTAGTTCTTAAACTCTTACTGCTGATTGTCCTGTCCGTGGCGTTGCTGTGTTTCAAGGCACACTGTGACTTGTCGGCCCATCTCTGAGCATTGGCAGCAGCTTCCTCACTCCACGACTGAGAGAACATGAGAGGATGTGTGTTTACTATAGCACAATGATAACGGTATGCATGTTTTACATGATATGAGCGATGATGTCATTAAAGATGGTCAGAAATAAAGCTCCAGTACCATCTTCAGCATGTTGCTGGCGGTAGGCTTCACACCTCTTCTCAGCTCGTTGTGTCTGTTCACGATGTATGCCTTGTCAGCTTCGGACATCTCTACACCTACATGAACACACCAGAAAGACCCCAAATATATATATATATAACAATATATAATATCCCACGATTTTGTAACGCATTTTTGTCTCCACCAGGCCGAAGGCCTGGTGGAGACATGTATAAATGATAGATAAGGGGCCAGGACAACGAGGCCTTTTTGTGGAGGGGTCAGAATGAAATTTGGACTTGTGACAGTTTTTCGTCTGTGGTACTCTGAATGTCCACCTAAATACAGATAAGCACATAATATTTATGGAGGAATACGCCATCAATTACTGTACAAAAATATCAAATAGCAGAAATTATGCACATGTGAATTAATCTTTCAAATCATATGAATGTAAATAATCAATAATTATGTATGCTTTGTGATCAGATTTACAGTTGACTAACCATTATCTTCCTTTTTGGTCCCAAACACTTCAACTTCACAGAGAGTCAGGATTTTATTTTCTCCAGGAATCACAATATTGACAAACTGACCCTCCATCCCATTACAGGTAAAGTTCTTTGTGTCGCCAGCTGGGATAGAGTCAATTACAGCACATCTGACCGAAAAGAGAAAACAGATGTTACAAATACACATTACAACTGTTGCTGTAATAAATAGAACATTGTGTCAGAGTCAAAATAACTATGGTACAATGCATGGTGCAAACCTATGTTAGTTTTTAAAATGTTATCTCTAGTCTATTTACTTCAGACTCAATGTATTCCTGCAAAGCAAGCAATAAGTACATACTTAGGATTTCCATTTCCATTGTCGTCCCGGGAGTTTCCAATGCGGATCTCAGCTCCATTGATCCTTGTATGACAGCAGTCTTTTCTGTTGGTGATCTTGACAGAATTCACTTTGTAAGTCTTCTGCAGGTCAACTCTCCACCAGGGTTTGGTCTCTCCGTTTGTGTGGGTACAGGAGTTCTGTGACCAGACATTGGCACGATTCCCATCAATGGCTCTTTCCGGAGCTCCTTCCGGAGTTCCTAGATTATCTAATCTAATCGAAGACTGTGCTGCTTGTCCACCTCGTGCCACATTTCCACCTACATGAAGGTATTTTAGACAATTTTTATGGAGGGTTACAGTCCCATTCATGGTCACGTGTAACTCTATCACTTAACATTGTAAGAAATAGCAGAAGTGATTTACGAGTGAATCTTTAAAGGCATAGGACTGTAAATTTAAAAAAAGTATTATGGTTTGTGAACAGATTTAGACTAACGATTTCCATCATCGGATATGGCAGCAATGTCAACCAGTGCGTCAGATATTGGAGAATGAGCTAGTTGTCCATCTTGTGCCAATGAATGCCACAGACTAAAAACAGTCTAAGTTCACACTATTTATCCATAATGTATAAATGATAGATAAGGGGCCAGGACAACGAGGCCTTTTTGTGGAGGGGTCAGAATGAAATTTGGACTTGTGACAGTTTTTCGTCTGTGGTACTCTGAATGTCCACCTAAATACAGATAAGCACATAATATTTATGGAGGAATACGCCATCAATTACTGTACAAAAATATCAAAAATTATGCACATGTGAATTAATCTTTCAAATCATATGAATGTAAATAATCAATAATTATGTATGCTTTGTGATCAGATTTACAGTTGACTAACCATTATCTTCCTTTTTGGTCCCAAACACTTCAACTTCACAGAGAGTCAGGATTTTATTTTCTCCAGGAATCACAATATTGACAAACTGACCCTCCATCCCATTACAGGTAAAGTTCTTTGTGTCGCCAGCTGGGATAGAGTCAATTACAGCACATCTGACCGAAAAGAGAAAACAGATGTTACAAATACACATTACAACTGTTGCTGTAATAAATAGAACATTGTGTCAGAGTCAAAATAACTATGGTACAATGCATGGTGCAAACCTATGTTAGTTTTTAAAATGTTATCTCTAGTCTATTTACTTCAGACTCAATGTATTCCTGCAAAGCAAGCAATAAGTACATACTTAGGATTTCCATTTCCATTGTCGTCCCGGGAGTTTCCAATGCGGATCTCAGCTCCATTGATCCTTGTATGACAGCAGTCTTTTCTGTTGGTGATCTTGACAGAATTCACTTTGTAAGTCTTCTGCAGGTCAACTCTCCACCAGGGTTTGGTCTCTCCGTTTGTGTGGGTACAGGAGTTCTGTGACCAGACATTGGCACGATTCCCATCAATGGCTCTTTCCGGAGCTCCTTCCGGAGTTCCTAGATTATCTAATCTAATCGAAGACTGTGCTGCTTGTCCACCTCGTGCCACATTTCCACCTACATGAAGGTATTTTAGACAATTTTTATGGAGGGTTACAGTCCCATTCATGGTCACGTGTAACTCTATCACTTAACATTGTAAGAAATAGCAGAAGTGATTTACGAGTGAATCTTTAAAGGCATAGGACTGTAAATTTAAAAAAAGCATTATGGTTTGTGAACAGATTTAGACTAACGATTTCCATCATCGGATATGGCAGCAATGTCAACCAGTGCGTCAGATATTGGAGAATGAGCTAGTTGTCCATCTTGTGCCAATGAATGCCACAGACTAAAAACAGTCTAAGTTCACACTATTTATCCATAATGTATAAATGATAGATAAGGGGCCAGGACAACGAGGCCTTTTTGTGGAGGGGTCAGAATGAAATTTGGACAGTTTTTCGTCTGTGGTACTCTGAATGTCCACCTAAATACAGATAAGCACATAATATTTATGGAGGAATACGCCATCAATTACTGTACAAAAATATCAAATAGCAGAAATTATGCACATGTGAATTAATCTTTCAAATCATATGAATGTAAATAATCAATAATTATGTATGCTTTGTGATCAGATTTACAGTTGACTAACCATTATCTTCCTTTTTGGTCCCAAACACTTCAACTTCACAGAGAGTCAGGATTTTATTTTCTCCAGGAATCACAATATTGACAAACTGACCCTCCATCCCATTACAGGTAAAGTTCTTTGTGTCGCCAGCTGGGATAGAGTCAATTACAGCACATCTGACCGAAAAGAGAAAACAGATGTTACAAATACACATTACAACTGTTGCTGTAATAAATAGAACATTGTGTCAGAGTCAAAATAACTATGGTACAATGCATGGTGCAAACCTATGTTAGTTTTTAAAATGTTATCTCTAGTCTATTTACTTCAGACTCAATGTATTCCTGCAAAGCAAGCAATAAGTACATACTTAGGATTTCCATTTCCATTGTCGTCCCGGGAGTTTCCAATGCGGATCTCAGCTCCATTGATCCTTGTATGACAGCAGTCTTTTCTGTTGGTGATCTTGACAGAATTCACTTTGTAAGTCTTCTGCAGGTCAACTCTCCACCAGGGTTTGGTCTCTCCGTTTGTGTGGGTACAGGAGTTCTGTGACCAGACATTGGCACGATTCCCATCAATGGCTCTTTCCGGAGCTCCTTCCGGAGTTCCTAGATTATCTAATCTAATCGAAGACTGTGCTGCTTGTCCACCTCGTGCCACATTTCCACCTACATGAAGGTATTTTAGACAATTTTTATGGAGGGTTACAGTCCCATTCATGGTCACGTGTAACTCTATCACTTAACATTGTAAGAAATAGCAGAAGTGATTTACGAGTGAATCTTTAAAGGCATAGGACTGTAAATTTAAAAAAAGCATTATGGTTTGTGAACAGATTTAGACTAACGATTTCCATCATCGGATATGGCAGCAATGTCAACCAGTGCGTCAGATATTGGAGAATGAGCTAGTTGTCCATCTTGTGCCAATGAATGCCACAGACTAAAAACAGTCTAAGTTCACACTATTTATCCATAATGTATAAATGATAGATAAGGGGCCAGGACAACGAGGCCTTTTTGTGGAGGGGTCAGAATGAAATTTGGACTTGTGACAGTTTTTCGTCTGTGGTACTCTGAATGTCCACCTAAATACAGATAAGCACATAATATTTATGGAGGAATACGCCATCAATTACTGTACAAAAATATCAAATAGCAGAAATTATGCACATGTGAATTAATCTTTCAAATCATATGAATGTAAATAATCAATAATTATGTATGCTTTGTGATCAGATTTACAGTTGACTAACCATTATCTTCCTTTTTGGTCCCAAACACTTCAACTTCACAGAGAGTCAGGATTTTATTTTCTCCAGGAATCACAATATTGACAAACTGACCCTCCATCCCATTACAGGTAAAGTTCTTTGTGTCGCCAGCTGGGATAGAGTCAATTACAGCACATCTGACCGAAAAGAGAAAACAGATGTTACAAATACACATTACAACTGTTGCTGTAATAAATAGAACATTGTGTCAGAGTCAAAATAACTATGGTACAATGCATGGTGCAAACCTATGTTAGTTTTTAAAATGTTATCTCTAGTCTATTTACTTCAGACTCAATGTATTCCTGCAAAGCAAGCAATAAGTACATACTTAGGATTTCCATTTCCATTGTCGTCCCGGGAGTTTCCAATGCGGATCTCAGCTCCATTGATCCTTGTATGACAGCAGTCTTTTCTGTTGGTGATCTTGACAGAATTCACTTTGTAAGTCTTCTGCAGGTCAACTCTCCACCAGGGTTTGGTCTCTCCGTTTGTGTGGGTACAGGAGTTCTGTGACCAGACATTGGCACGATTCCCATCAATGGCTCTTTCCGGAGCTCCTTCCGGAGTTCCTAGATTATCTAATCTAATCGAAGACTGTGCTGCTTGTCCACCTCGTGCCACATTTCCACCTACATGAAGGTATTTTAGACAATTTTTATGGAGGGTTACAGTCCCATTCATGGTCACGTGTAACTCTATCACTTAACATTGTAAGAAATAGCAGAAGTGATTTACGAGTGAATCTTTAAAGGCATAGGACTGTAAATTTAAAAAAAGCATTATGGTTTGTGAACAGATTTAGACTAACGATTTCCATCATCGGATATGGCAGCAATGTCAACCAGTGCGTCAGATATTGGAGAATGAGCTAGTTGTCCATCTTGTGCCAATGAATGCCACAGACTAAAAACAGTCTAAGTTCACACTATTTATCCATAATGTATAAATGATAGATAAGGGGCCAGGACAACGAGGCCTTTTTGTGGAGGGGTCAGAATGAAATTTGGACTTGTGACAGTTTTTCGTCTGTGGTACTCTGAATGTCCACCTAAATACAGATAAGCACATAATATTTATGGAGGAATACGCCATCAATTACTGTACAAAAATATCAAATAGCAGAAATTATGCACATGTGAATTAATCTTTCAAATCATATGAATGTAAATAATCAATAATTATGTATGCTTTGTGATCAGATTTACAGTTGACTAACCATTATCTTCCTTTTTGGTCCCAAACACTTCAACTTCACAGAGAGTCAGGATTTTATTTTCTCCAGGAATCACAATATTGACAAACTGACCCTCCATCCCATTACAGGTAAAGTTCTTTGTGTCGCCAGCTGGGATAGAGTCAATTACAGCACATCTGACCGAAAAGAGAAAACAGATGTTACAAATACACATTACAACTGTTGCTGTAATAAATAGAACATTGTGTCAGAGTCAAAATAACTATGGTACAATGCATGGTGCAAACCTATGTTAGTTTTTAAAATGTTATCTCTAGTCTATTTACTTCAGACTCAATGTATTCCTGCAAAGCAAGCAATAAGTACATACTTAGGATTTCCATTTCCATTGTCGTCCCGGGAGTTTCCAATGCGGATCTCAGCTCCATTGATCCTTGTATGACAGCAGTCTTTTCTGTTGGTGATCTTGACAGAATTCACTTTGTAAGTCTTCTGCAGGTCAACTCTCCACCAGGGTTTGGTCTCTCCGTTTGTGTGGGTACAGGAGTTCTGTGACCAGACATTGGCACGATTCCCATCAATGGCTCTTTCCGGAGCTCCTTCCGGAGTTCCTAGATTATCTAATCTAATCGAAGACTGTGCTGCTTGTCCACCTCGTGCCACATTTCCACCTACATGAAGGTATTTTAGACAATTTTTATGGAGGGTTACAGTCCCATTCATGGTCACGTGTAACTCTATCACTTAACATTGTAAGAAATAGCAGAAGTGATTTACGAGTGAATCTTTAAAGGCATAGGACTGTAAATTTAAAAAAAGCATTATGGTTTGTGAACAGATTTAGACTAACGATTTCCATCATCGGATATGGCAGCAATGTCAACCAGTGCGTCAGATATTGGAGAATGAGCTAGTTGTCCATCTTGTGCCAATGAATGCCACAGACTAAAAACAGTCTAAGTTCACACTATTTATCCATAATGTATAAATGATAGATAAGGGGCCAGGACAACGAGGCCTTTTTGTGGAGGGGTCAGAATGAAATTTGGACTTGTGACAGTTTTTCGTCTGTGGTACTCTGAATGTCCACCTAAATACAGATAAGCACATAATATTTATGGAGGAATACGCCATCAATTACTGTACAAAAATATCAAATAGCAGAAATTATGCACATGTGAATTAATCTTTCAAATCATATGAATGTAAATAATCAATAATTATGTATGCTTTGTGATCAGATTTACAGTTGACTAACCATTATCTTCCTTTTTGGTCCCAAACACTTCAACTTCACAGAGAGTCAGGATTTTATTTTCTCCAGGAATCACAATATTGACAAACTGACCCTCCATCCCATTACAGGTAAAGTTCTTTGTGTCGCCAGCTGGGATAGAGTCAATTACAGCACATCTGACCGAAAAGAGAAAACAGATGTTACAAATACACATTACAACTGTTGCTGTAATAAATAGAACATTGTGTCAGAGTCAAAATAACTATGGTACAATGCATGGTGCAAACCTATGTTAGTTTTTAAAATGTTATCTCTAGTCTATTTACTTCAGACTCAATGTATTCCTGCAAAGCAAGCAATAAGTACATACTTAGGATTTCCATTGTCGTCCCGGGAGTTTCCAATGCGGATCTCAGCTCCATTGATCCTTGTATGACAGCAGTCTTTTCTGTTGGTGATCTTGACAGAATTCACTTTGTAAGTCTTCTGCAGGTCAACTCTCCACCAGGGTTTGGTCTCTCCGTTTGTGTGGGTACAGGAGTTCTGTGACCAGACATTGGCACGATTCCCATCAATGGCTCTTTCCGGAGCTCCTTCCGGAGTTCCTAGATTATCTAATCTAATCGAAGACTGTGCTGCTTGTCCACCTCGTGCCACATTTTCACCTGCATGAAGGTATTTATTAAGATAACTAGAATTTTGCGGGCCTTTGGCCCACTCATCCTAGCAAAAGTAATATTTGGACAGTAAATATGGCAGTTGTGGGGAAGCGATGTGGTGCATATGGATTCGGGTGGCGTGCAGGATTTATTGTGCATAGAGATGTGCTAACAGAGTGGTTTGGTAGGAGAAGGAGCACGGATAAACGGCCATGTGCTTGTGTACCCCCTTTCTATTAGGGTAGAAGGATATGTATAGAGGGATGCAGTCCCATTTGTCACTTATAAAGCCATCAGTTAGCATTAGGCATATAGCAAATACCATATAAATGGTGCATGTGTGAATCTTTTTGGTACACAAAATATTGTTGCCATGACTAGCAAAGTTATAAAAATATAATTAGTCAGAGTGATTAGAATGCACTTTGTCTCATAACATTGATTAAAAAGACTATTTAAAGTATTTTACTCATAATACACACTCCATACTTTCCATGCTGATGAGGCATATCTCCCCAGTAAAAACAAACAGCACGAGGATAAGATCGCCGGTCATCATCCTGCGAAATAAATTACATCAGTGAGTGAACTCTTTCAAATTGATAATTTCAGGGAAATGTCAGGTACACTTAAGGTCGGGCATGCAGCTCTTTAATGAACAGAAAATCCATGTTCAAGTAGATTTCACCAAATCAGGAGAGAGTATCGATTTATCAGCTTCACTTATTGTCTAGTTACAAATTTGTATACTCATTTACTTTTGTCATCACTTTCAATTTCAATTTAATTTAACTATGCATTCTCTCTCCTGATTGGATCAAATTGGTATGATGACCTGAAAATTCATTTTCTGTTTACTAAAGAGCTGGTGATACAGGGAGACATGTTACTGCGCAAACACTCTAGCAGTGATTTTTTGGTCAAAGACACTGAGCTCATCTAACCCTGGATAACCATATATAGAGAAGACTGGATCATCACCTAGATCTGCATACTGTATATGGAGCCGGCCAGCAACTCTACATCTGACCTCAAACCTTATATCTCCATATATGGAGCTGACCTGTTCTGACATTCCATATGTTGATCCGTCCCCACCCGTCCTTCCTGTTCTGACATTCCGAATTAATTCCATATGTGACCAGATTTGACTGAGAGACTGCCATCGCGCAAATTCCAGCTTTTCACCAGAGGAGAAAAACTTTTTTTTCTCAAAATTAGTTTATAGCACAGGCAGACTCTTCACATCCTAGAGCATGTCTGAAATAAGTGTCAGAGCTGAAATCGACATGTAAATATGAAATAAATGCTTAAACATGTAGCTAGGTGTAATGTTAGAGGCCACAGAAGTGATCCTTTCAAGCCTGTTTTCTCAACTGGCTGTTTTCTGCAAGACATACTCTATAAGCCATATCTCCAAAACTGGAGGGTCAAACTGAACAACCAATATGTAAATTTGAAGCTATGATTCCCTGCCTTCACATGACATGAAAAAAAGATTCAAAAAAATCCAATGGCAGTCCCTCAGTCAAATTTAGTCACATATGTTGATCTGACCCCCCATGCCAAAGCGCCAGCGCTCGCCCAGCAGTCTGCCGTCACCCAGGTGGATGCATGCACGCGACCTTGCCCCTTTAGGGCGACCTACTGGTATACAGTACTTGAGCTTAGATTCTGCCACTAAATATTTGCAATAGGGGTTACTGAATTAATGTTATTATAGAATATCAGTAAACTGAATAATGCATGAATATTTGGTATGTTGTGTATCACCATATGAATGAATATGTGCAGTCTATCAACAATGAACATATTGATGAATATAGTATTCATCTATCAACAACCATCCTTTTATGTTGTGCAATATTATTTAGCAGTCTCCAGTGGGTATCAACTACTGCGAGTAAATTGGTCAAAATGTCTAATGATAATTTGTAAATAAACCGGTAATTACTTTCCATACACAAAGTAATGATAAGTTACACAAAATAGTGTAATTAACTCTCATGTTTGTGGACATTCTCTCAAACCTTAACTTTGTAACTACAGTATCTACAGTATTGTATATAGAGTATATATAGAGAAAAGGATATCACCAGATACATACCTTGAATCTGCAGTGACCGAATCAAGTCCAGAACATTACACAGCACGTGTTTTATAGTGTTTGGGGAGGACACTGGCCAGGTGTCTCCCCTTCTGCAGATTGCCAGCTCCGCCCTCCCAATCCAGCACTGCAAAGGGATTGGGTTAAGCATGCCTGACACAGAACAGCATACACATTCCTTAAAGGTACAGGGGCCGTCACACCCCCCCCCCCCCCCCCCTTAAAAACTGGCCCAACATGTGGAATATGAGTTTCCTTTTTCCTTCATTGGTACTACCTAAAGGTGTTAAAAAAAACAATAACTGCATAACTCTTTAATATGGTGTATTTTAGATGCATTTTAATTATGAAGGTGTTTTTTGGAATACTTGAATGAGAGTAATATTCCTTTATTTGGCCACAATGACTCTACTTTTTAATAGGCTACAACAGTTCAAAATGGTTACATACCTCAACTGATGTCTTCCATAACTTCAGCTGGTGATCATGGCCACGGCGCATACTGTCTACATGGCCCCTAGCAGCATTGATGCTCTGACTGACTCCCAGGCTGTTAAGGGTCTGGAACATTTTTTGAGAGCAGCCCTGCCTCCAACATTCGACGCCCTAGACAACTTTGCACACATTTCTGTTTTTGCAAGCTAGGTGTATACAAGATGATTGACAGCACCATGCCTGCCCTCTTGTCTAAAAGTCCTTGGGCTTCTGTCAGTGTAAAGGGTCTAAATAAAAGTAAATGTAAATGAATAATTTATATTAAATGTCAATATTATTAGATGTATACAAATCATTTTTATTACTTGATTAAAGTATCATACCTCCACTTTTTAGCTTCAATCTTGTGGTGTTTGGTGTGGCGACTTGTCTTGCCTCGGGAAACATTGACTGGAGGCAGTTTAAGGTAAGTGGGGCCTTCCCCTCCTCCCACTCCAGGCACTTCTTCCATGATAATTGAGATATCACTTCTGGATAAACATTCTTCGTAAAAGGCCCTCTTCGTGAAAGACCCTTCTTTGTCTTGTACTAGTATGTTCCTCTATAATTAACAAATAGATATTCCAAAATAAATAAAGGAAATGTTTCAGTAATCAAACCATATAATCTTGATTAGGCCTATATATCAATCTGTAGGCTAATGAATGGTTATTATGTAAATCAATGACAATATAACTGGCAGTTCTAATATTCCTCCACCCCCATTACACATGTAGTAGGCCTATAATATAATCAATTGACATGTAGGAAAATATGATGTGTTTGATGTGATGTTTGGGATGGGTGATGCAGTAGAGGGACAAGAGGGTGAACCTTGTGATGTTACAGGAGGTGATGAAAATGTTCTCTTTGGGGTCGTTTTTCTTTTGGGGTCGGGTGATGCCGTTGATTTTGATGGAGATCCTATTGATGTTGAACGATCAAGTGCTGTATATAGTCTTTTCTTTCCCCTTTTCAGTTTGCACTTAGTTTGAAGAAAATATGTACAGATGTTGCAGACATGTTTTGTCATTAGGAGAAAATTGTGGAAAAAACAATTTTGATGTCGCCGTATGTAACGGGACCAAGAAGGATAGATGCTGGCTCCACTTGGTGTTACACATTTGTTTTTATTTGTTGCTTTTTCTGCAAAATAGATAGTATATGCTCAGTATCACACACTGCACAATGTTCACAGCAGCATGTGTTTCATGGTATGACAAACTCTCCGAAAACACGATGACATCAAAGTCAAATAATCAAAATATCAAATCCCAAAACATTACCATTACTCAAAATTCAATAATCAGGTCACAGTAATGAAATATTCACATTAGTTGTCTCTTCCAAAATAACCCACTTCCCTGTTTACATAAACCCAACATTCATATAACATGTCACATTCTCCCATAAGATCATAGTATCACACATAACATCCTTTATCTTACTCCTCCAACCCACATTAGTTAGCACAACTTCACTTAATGCCCTGTCATGGCTGCCTTGAACTGCTACTGCTGCAGCTACTAGAAGCTAGGCCCCCATGCTAGTTGCTAAGCTAACGCCAACTCAGTCTGACTTAGCCTGGTTAATAAACCAGACCGCATAGGCGGCGGGTGTGTAAGGCTAGGGAAGGCTTAGCCTTCCCAAAAATGTTGCTGGGTATTTTTTTAATATATATAATATATGTGCGCAGCATTATATAGAAGGCTATTGTGTGTGCGTGTGTTGTCGCTGCCCCCTGGTGATCGCTGATCGGGTCATATGATTGGCTACTTGGTAGCCTTTCTATTCTTTCTTGGTAGCCTTTCTTTTCTCTTCCTTCCAGTCGCTTTGTAGCAAACAGACTAGTAGCGCGCGCTGGTTTGTTTTGGAAAACAGCAAAACGCAAAATGGATATAGCCTACGCCCTACGGTCTTTTTCAAGGCAAAGATAAAGTAATTCAGAACTAAGAAGAAGCTGTGAGTCCGAGTCGGCTCGGCTGTCAGCACTCAGCAGCACCACCAGTGACCGCAAGGTTCACAGTTCACACCACTGCAGCAACACTGACACGTTCAGCGGAGTGGCTGCTGTCTCTGTGCCGTCTGTGAAGAGCCATGCGCCGGGAGGGGCAGCAACACCGCCGGGTAATCTCCACACTGACTCGAAACTTAAGAATACCCATATCGGCCAAAATATCCCAAAACAATGCCCGGGGAACTTTAATTAAAAGCTAGATGCAGTGTCTATAATTGGGTCAAGGGTGTTGCTTTCGTGAGCAATGGTGTACGAGATTGGTAATAAATTGGTCAAAGTAACTAATTTTTAGACCATCTGGGGGAAATAAATAAATAAATTTGCGCGGCCTCGCTCCGCTCGGCCGCGAGAGTTGCCCCCCCCCCCATGCAATTCTAGCCTACCCAAAGGTAAAATCCACCCGCCGCCTATGCCAGACCGCCAGCGGATTAGGGTCTGGCGAGGCTCAGTAGCACGCCTCTTTCCTACAACCGAGAACAGGTCGGGCCAATCGGGACACGGTATGCAATATGGGCGGGCTTTGGTACAGTGACGTTCAATGCTTGAGACCTTTGACTGACAGTAGCTCTGACCAATTGCGTCAAAGAGAAAATGTTTGAACCCGCCCCCCGGGAAATGAAATCCAAGTGGAGCCAGCCCAGACTAATATACCGCGACAGTGTTGTGTGATATTAGTCTGGCTTATTAGCCAGGCTAACTCTGACTCTCCTTCACATCATATTTGTCCCACACCAAAGTTACACACAGTTAAAATACAATCCAGACATACATCATCCCACAACATATTCCCACAGCATGTGCATTCCCAGTATAACCATCTCACCTGCAAAATAGATAGTATATGCTCAGTATCACACACTGCACAATGTTCACAGCAGCATGTGTTTCATGGTATGACAAACTCTCCGAAATCACGTGAGAGTTCAGTCCACATGAGACTTGACACACCTCACACACTCTGTTCCCCTGGTGATACTTTGCCACCTACTGGTGATATACTGGTACTGTTTCTTACACTTCTGAAATAATGAACTCAACACAAAAATACCTTTTCCATCTCAAATAAAATATAGAAAACCTTCACACCCACATGTATGACAAAAACAAACTTTTAAATTGTCAGCAACTATATGGTTGCGCCACACGTACTTGTCATATTCAGTAGCACTCTTCTGCTGTATCCCTTTAAAGTTTTTTGGAATATCAATCCACAATTTTCGCATTTACTCACTGGGCTGGTAATAGACGGCCATGCTTACTTGTCGTTTTTCTTCTAATGAGCTGAGAAACATCGGTGATGATGAGGTCAACAGGGTAATAAACTGTGGTCGCGTGAACGTGCGCAGACTCATAACGATTTAAGTCATAGATCATGTTACAGAAAGCCTCGAGACGCGACAGTGAAACCTGGTGTAATAATTCGCCTGAACCGGTAGGGGATCACCGCTGCCAAATGGGGACGAGGGAATCGGAGCGATAAACACAACGAATAAGAGTGGGCAAAACATTGAAGCGACTGACAAAAGAAGGGACGTAAAGGCTCGGTTCAAATCTCGAGTTGGATTTTCTCGGCCGGGGCTAAGTTTGAATTAGTGTAAAACGTTTGTGGCCCTTCACTTTTTGGATTAATTGTGCAGAAAAGGGTAAGAAGCGTTCCTTATGGAAACATGCGCCGTTTCTGAACAGCGGTGGGACGTGCCCAGGGTGTGACCTCATCTCGGAGCTACAGAATGAGCGTAGGGAGAGGGCACATATGGGGCTAACTTTATATATGTTTGCAACTTAATATGGCAGTGTTTACTCTATCAATCAGATGTTGGGAAACCTTGGCAAAATTGCACAAAACACAATCACCCAAATGAGTATGAAGAGAAACTCCTCACTTCACACATCACATCATATGCCAGCCTGGAATGTGGAGACAATAGTCAGTCTTAGAGTGAAGAACACAGACTCCTGAATAGATGATAATTATTTCAATTTATTGCATTCCTTATTTACTGTGTGCTTTCTTCTCATACCAAGTTCATGCAAGTGTATCTTACGAAAATGACACTCATAATTCACTCACCGATTAGCATAGCAAATAGCAGAAATGACACTATTTGAATCTTTAAATAATGAATAATTGTTTATGGCTGGTGATCTGATTTAGACTAACAACCATCGTCATCCGTTTCGGTTCCAAACACCTCCACCTCACAGAGAGTCAGGATTTCATTTTTTCCAGGAATCACAATATTGACAAACTGACCCTCCATCCCATTACAGGTAAAGGTCTTTGTGTTGCCAGCTGGGATAGAGTCAATTACAGCACATCTGATCGAAAAGAGAAAACAGATGTTACAAATACACATACTGTACACACTACAACTGTTGCTGTAATACATAGAACATGCGGATTTCAGCGCCATTGATCCTTTCATGACACCAGTCATGGATACAGTCCCATGTAACTCTATCACTTAACATTGTAAAAAATAGCAGAAGTGATGCACGAGTGAATCTTTAAAGGCTGTAAATTAAAAAAAAAGCATTATAGTTTGTGAACAGATTTAGACTAACGATTTCCATCATCGGATATGGCAGCAATGTCAACCAGTGTGTCAGATATTGGAGAATATTGAGCTAGTTGTCCATCTTGTGCCAATGAATGCCACAGACGAAAAACAGTCTAAGTCCACACTATTTATCCATAATGTATAAATGATAGATAAGGGGCCAGGACAACGAGGCCTTTTTGTGGAGGGGTCAGAATGAAATTTGGACTTTTGCACTCCGTCCGTGTGTGTGTGTGTCCGTCCGTCCGTCCGTCCGTCCTTCCGTCCGTCCGTTACCAGCTAATCTCCGGCACCGTTAACCCGGTCGATGCCAAACTTTGCACACACACTCCCTGGATGCCAACGATGAACCTCTGCCCCACATTTTCCAGAACGGCCTGTTATAGCGCCACCATGAGGCAGCTTTTCACATTTTGTACCTAAAACTGCACCGATCTGCGTGAAACGTTGCATGCACACTCCCTAGAGGCCAAGGACAAACCGTTCACCTGCATTTTCCGCATCTGCCTTTTATAGCGCCACCAGGAGGCCGACTTTTGTAAAACAAATTTTTTGATATTACTCCTCCAGATTCTGTCCAAAAATCTCACAAATCGTTACACAGTATCTCTATGGTCATGTGCTCAAGTTGGATCTGTCCGATATTTCATATTCTATCCTAATTGGCTATAATTGGCTTTCACAGTTTGCAAGATTGCCCCGTTTTGAACAAAAGCCTCAAATCATGAACGCAGCATGCAATTTACGTGAAATCTTTCACACATTTTCTTACTAGGCTGAGGAATATATCCCACCCTTTTCACATTGGCCTGTTATAGCGCCACCAACAGGTTGATTTTTGCAAAACACATTTTTGGAACAAAATGCCTCAAAAACATGTTTATATTAATCCTAAACATTTTGCCAAACATCTCACAGTCCTATCCTCCTGGTGGAGACCTGTGCCCAGAAGGGCACTTTTTCTAGTTTGGAATGAAAATGAAGGGAATAATAACGTGACTCATGTCGATATGGTGGCGTTTATATAAAGGTTAATTTCTTTACTATTCCATATCTCCACAACTAGTGGGTCAGTCTGCACAACAAATGTCAAGTTGAAGCTAGGATTCCCTGCTGTCATGTGACATGAGAAATCCAATGACTTACTGTTTGGCAATTGGTGGGTCACGTATCGCCATCAACTCGATGACCTCTCATTCTGTCAGTGTCTGTCTCTCTCACTCAGCCAACCCATGTCCCTATAAGGATAAGTACAGCAACTGTCCTTCTCTGAAGGAGGAATATACCTGTGAGCAACCCGCCGTCGCAGTTTGGTGCCAGGCCTCCTGCAAGTGCACCACCGAGATCATCTAAACGCATCATGTCGTCTCCAAACGAATCCTTGACATGAGAGTTGGTGTATAAGCCAGTGGTTCTGAATGTACTGCATATCCAATGTAAATATCAGGCTACTTCTCTGTGCTTTTAGAAAATAAAGCAACCTTTATAGATTGCAATACTGACTTTTGCTTTCTTTGTGCCATTTCACTGTTTTTCCCACAATGTATCAGTCCGGTGGGTACAGACTAACAGAATAAAAACCATGTGCTTTTATGCTTTTCAGAGTCAGTATTGTGATGCTCAAGATAATGTTTATTTTCTAAAAGTGCAGAGTAATATTTCCATTGGATATACATAGAGGTTCTCAAAGTATTGACCTTGTCTACATGTAAAAGTGCCCAAAGTTGAAGGGCAGAGCTTCAACTTCAGCTACCCAGTACCCAAGGTTGAAGCCCTTCAACTTTGGGCAGATCTACAAGCTCGTAGTGCGGCACCGAGTGCCACGCTACAAGCTTGTAGATCTGCTATTTTTCAGTGTGGTACATTGAATCACTGGTCCTGGGTCAATCCAAGGGCCTACCACTCCACTCTCTTGATATGTTGTTCCCAAACTCTTGGAGTATTTAGGCCTTTTACTGGAGGTCCCAGCCCCTAAAATGACCCCAGGAGGAAGTGTTGACCTTTACTGAATTGCTTCAGTTTGAGTTCATTTGAGCACCTAAATTCAGATTTGGGCACCGTAGCATGTGGTTTTTAAGTGGTTGGGCCTCGGGTCATCCTAGGGGCTAGAAGGTCCAGGGAAAGGCCTAAATACTCTCCAAGAGTTGGGAAGGAACACATCAAGAGAGTGGTGGTAGGCCCTCTTATTGACCCAGGACCATTGATACGATGTACCCCATATTGAGGGCTCAAGTCTTAGGCCTAGATTTAGGGTGAAATTGAACCAGTCACCCTGCAGGCATACAAAGGCCTAGGGTTCCCAGATTGCAAAATGTCGTTCCTCCATCTTGGGAGAGTATGCCTTTCCCTGGACCTTCTAGCCACTAAGATGACCCCAGGCCCACCACTTAAAGACCACATGTTAGGGTGCCCAACGTTGAAGGAAGGTGGTCAAATTAACTGAAACTGAGGCAGAGTGCCCAAAGTTAAGAAGATGGTCAAATTAACTGAAGTTTAAGCTTTGCCCCTGGGGGCCCCTGAGGGCCCAGAATGCCAACGAAGAACACAGTGCTCTATTGGGATGTGGGAATAATATATTGAAAGATTGGAGCACAGATCTGTCAGGAAAGAAATATGATCCTAATGGCCCAAATAATGGGGTAGGGTGTTTGACTTATAGCCTGCAACACGATCTGTGAATCTTAGGCTGATTAGAGACGTTTTTTTCCTGACAGATCTGCGGGTACGAGCCATAACAAATAAATACACTCGGGTTTCTCAACATTTTCCGACCACTGAACCCCTGCGACCCCAAAGGTTCAACTGAAGTAGGCAAGAAGAAGAAAGTCAGTACTGTAATGCTCAATCGATAAATGCAGTTTTATTTTCTGAAAGCACAAGAATGATATTTCCATTATACAGTAGAGCAATGGTTCAAGTAGAGAAATAAGTTAAAGGTCTCCCCTTAACTCCAAAAGTGTACAGTGGGTCCATTTGTACAGAGTTACAGACCAGGGTCAACTTAGAACCCCCTAAAATAACCAAGGGAGTCCCTGGAATGCACTTTCCACACTACAAGCTCAAACAGCTGAAGTATAAAATACGATGGTAAAACCGTTAACCGTGTATTAACTAATTCAAGGACCCCTGGGGGTCCTCAGACCCCATTTTGAGAAGCGGTGGTATATGCGTACACGTACAGTATGATAGAGACAGAAAGACAGATAGTATGATAGCCATATAGGTTTGCATAATAAAGAATGTCATTGAATGTGGATTAAATCGTGTTTCTTGTGATGCGTGTGGAGTCGGCGTGGGCAGGCGTTTAGATGATCTCCCCACTCTTGCACTTGCAGGTGGCCTCGCACTTGTCTGCCATCGAGTTGCACCCCAGCTCAGCACAGTTGCTGTACTTATCCTTATAGGGACATGCGTTGGCTGATAGAGAGAGAGAGAGTGAGTAACAGGAGTGTCCATGTCTATCTACTATAGCTCTTTATTAAACAGAACAAACATTTTCAGGTCGGGATACCAATTTGATCCAATCAGAATAGAGAACTAATAGAAGTCAGGATGCAGATTAAACAACTGAAATGGGAAGTGGTGACACAAAGCAACCAAAATTGGAACTGGAACCCCATAAAAAACGAAGCTGATGATAAATGGGTACTTGTTCTGATTGGCCTTTTTTTCCCCAGAATAAAGTGTTTTACCTAATATTAACAAAAGAAGAAGAAAATCGCGGTCACTTACTGCACAGCTTGTCATCACAGTCGTTGGGACAGTCACCACAAGCTGTTCCGTTCTTGTAGGGGTGAGTGTACTGGTAGTTACCTCTGAAATGAGGGAAACGACATCAAATACTAAACATCATCTGATGAGATATCTACACTAGTGGTTCCAAACCTTTAATAAATAAAATAAGTCTTCTGAAAGAATATATTTTCAAAGATTTGTGCCTCATTTTAACGATATTTCAAAAATAGCAGACCTACGCTATGAACTTGTAGGTCTTGTAGATCTGCTATTTTTCAATAGCTAAAGTATAACATAATGCTTAGTTAAAACACCAAAAGGGGTTCCCGTCCAGAATGGGTTCAATTAACACTGGGGATCTGCTATTTCTTGAGTGGTGCCTGCAACACGATCTGTGAATCTTAGGCTGATTAGAGACGTTTTTTTCCTGACAGATCTGCGGGTACTGTGTGTACGAGCCATAACAAATATGGCTGTGACAGTACTGTACTGTACTTGGAGTTTAGGTATAGGGAAGCATTCAGGTCAGACAGATATTTGTACAGTGTTGGGACAGTAGTACTTACGGTGAACAGTACTGACACACATAGATGTATTTCCACTTGGCGTCGGGGCAGTGAGCCGCAGCACATCCTATCTGGTTGGAGCGATACCACACAACCTGTACCACACACACACACCGTGTAATGTTTAGCCTCAAATAATTATCGTGACTTTTTTATATTTTGATGCCAATACTTTAAAAGTTTGGAGATAGTGTAGTGTTTCTCAAACCTTTTCATACCAAGGACCCCTAAATCGACATTCATTAGCCTGCGGACCCCATTTTAAAAGATATGCCAGGGACCCCCATAAGAGAAGATTTGTATGACGGTTCTAGCAGTGATTCTCAACCATTTTCATTTCAAGCACCCCTAGTTGGGTTACGGACCCCCCATTTAATGGCATTCACCCATCAAGGACCCCTGGGGGAACCAGCACAGTAGTGTACCTGTGTGAAGTGTCCCACTGTTTCTCCATTGACAGAGCCCTCCCCGTACTTCCAGTCCTTCACCTCATCGTACCACATCTGGATCTTATCGGCCCATGAGTCTTTATGGCTGTGGCCAGTGGTTGTGGCTATGTTCTCACCACAACCACTGGCTAGAGAGAGAGAGACAGACAGACACAGACAGAGTTTGAAAACATGACTAAATTGACAAGAAACCATATAGACCAGTTTTACACCAGCGGTCCAGCTGGAACCACCAGTGGTCCTTGAGGGTGGTTCCAGGTGGTCCCCTTGAGCTAAATGATGAGTTGGTAAAAAAAAAAAAAAGAACCCTTGTAGTTCTTAAACTCTTACTGCTGATTGTCCTGTCCGTGGCGTTGCTGTGTTTCAAGGCACACTGTGACTTGTCGGCCCATCTCTGAGCATTGGCAGCAGCTTCCTCACTCCACGACTGAGAGAACATGAGAGGATGTGTGTTTACTATAGCACAATGATAACGGTATGCATGTTTTACATGATATGAGCGATGATGTCATTAAAGATGGTCAGAAATAAAGCTCCAGTACCATCTTCAGCATGTTGCTGGCGGTAGGCTTCACACCTCTTCTCAGCTCGTTGTGTCTGTTCACGATGTATGCCTTGTCAGCTTCGGACATCTCTACACCTACATGAACACACCAGAAAGACCCCAAATATATATATATATAACAATATATAATATCCCACGATTTTGTAACGCATTTTTGTCTCCACCAGGCCGAAGGCCTGGTGGAGACATGTATAAATGATAGATAAGGGGCCAGGACAACGAGGCCTTTTTGTGGAGGGGTCAGAATGAAATTTGGACTTGGACAGTTTTTCGTCTGTGGTACTCTGAATGTCCACCTAAATACAGATAAGCACATAATATTTATGGAGGAATACGCCATCAATTACTGTACAAAAATATAAAAAATTATGCACATGTGAATTAATCTTTCAAATCATATGAATGTAAATAATCAATAATTATGTATGCTTTGTGATCAGATTTACAGTTGACTAACCATTATCTTCCTTTTTGGTCCCAAACACTTCAACTTCACAGAGAGTCAGGATTTTATTTTCTCCAGGAATCACAATATTGACAAACTGACCCTCCATCCCATTACAGGTAAAGTTCTTTGTGTCGCCAGCTGGGATAGAGTCAATTACAGCACATCTGACCGAAAAGAGAAAACAGATGTTACAAATACACATTACAACTGTTGCTGTAATAAATAGAACATTGTGTCAGAGTCAAAATAACTATGGTACAATGCATGGTGCAAACCTATGTTAGTTTTTAAAATGTTATCTCTAGTCTATTTACTTCAGACTCAATGTATTCCTGCAAAGCAAGCAATAAGTACATACTTAGGATTTCCATTTCCATTGTCGTCCCGGGAGTTTCCAATGCGGATCTCAGCTCCATTGATCCTTGTATGACAGCAGTCTTTTCTGTTGGTGATCTTGACAGAATTCACTTTGTAAGTCTTCTGCAGGTCAACTCTCCACCAGGGTTTGGTCTCTCCGTTTGTGTGGGTACAGGAGTTCTGTGACCAGACATTGGCACGATTCCCATCAATGGCTCTTTCCGGAGCTCCTTCCGGAGTTCCTAGATTATCTAATCTAATCGAAGACTGTGCTGCTTGTCCACCTCGTGCCACATTTCCACCTACATGAAGGTATTTTAGACAATTTTTATGGAGGGTTACAGTCCCATTCATGGTCACGTGTAACTCTATCACTTAACATTGTAAGAAATAGCAGAAGTGATTTACGAGTGAATCTTTAAAGGCATAGGACTGTAAATTTAAAAAAAGCATTATGGTTTGTGAACAGATTTAGACTAACGATTTCCATCATCGGATATGGCAGCAATGTCAACCAGTGCGTCAGATATTGGAGAATGAGCTAGTTGTCCATCTTGTGCCAATGAATGCCACAGACTAAAAACAGTCTAAGTTCACACTATTTATCCATAATGTATAAATGATAGATAAGGGGCCAGGACAACGAGGCCTTTTTGTGGAGGGGTCAGAATGAAATTTGGACTTGTGACAGTTTTTCGTCTGTGGTACTCTGAATGTCCACCTAAATACAGATAAGCACATAATATTTATGGAGGAATACGCCATCAATTACTGTACAAAAATATCAAATAGCAGAAATTATGCACATGTGAATTAATCTTTCAAATCATATGAATGTAAATAATCAATAATTATGTATGCTTTGTGATCAGATTTACAGTTGACTAACCATTATCTTCCTTTTTGGTCCCAAACACTTCAACTTCACAGAGAGTCAGGATTTTATTTTCTCCAGGAATCACAATATTGACAAACTGACCCTCCATCCCATTACAGGTAAAGTTCTTTGTGTCGCCAGCTGGGATAGAGTCAATTACAGCACATCTGACCGAAAAGAGAAAACAGATGTTACAAATACACATTACAACTGTTGCTGTAATAAATAGAACATTGTGTCAGAGTCAAAATAACTATGGTACAATGCATGGTGCAAACCTATGTTAGTTTTTAAAATGTTATCTCTAGTCTATTTACTTCAGACTCAATGTATTCCTGCAAAGCAAGCAATAAGTACATACTTAGGATTTCCATTTCCATTGTCGTCCCGGGAGTTTCCAATGCGGATCTCAGCTCCATTGATCCTTGTATGACAGCAGTCTTTTCTGTTGGTGATCTTGACAGAATTCACTTTGTAAGTCTTCTGCAGGTCAACTCTCCACCAGGGTTTGGTCTCTCCGTTTGTGTGGGTACAGGAGTTCTGTGACCAGACATTGGCACGATTCCCATCAATGGCTCTTTCCGGAGCTCCTTCCGGAGTTCCTAGATTATCTAATCTAATCGAAGACTGTGCTGCTTGTCCACCTCGTGCCACATTTCCACCTACATGAAGGTATTTTAGACAATTTTTATGGAGGGTTACAGTCCCATTCATGGTCACGTGTAACTCTATCACTTAACATTGTAAGAAATAGCAGAAGTGATTTACGAGTGAATCTTTAAAGGCATAGGACTGTAAATTTAAAAAAAGCATTATGGTTTGTGAACAGATTTAGACTAACGATTTCCATCATCGGATATGGCAGCAATGTCAACCAGTGCGTCAGATATTGGAGAATGAGCTAGTTGTCCATCTTGTGCCAATGAATGCCACAGACTAAAAACAGTCTAAGTTCACACTATTTATCCATAATGTATAAATGATAGATAAGGGGCCAGGACAACGAGGCCTTTTTGTGGAGGGGTCAGAATGAAATTTGGACTTGTGACAGTTTTTCGTCTGTGGTACTCTGAATGTCCACCTAAATACAGATAAGCACATAATATTTATGGAGGAATACGCCATCAATTACTGTACAAAAATATCAAATAGCAGAAATTATGCACATGTGAATTAATCTTTCAAATCATATGAATGTAAATAATCAATAATTATGTATGCTTTGTGATCAGATTTACAGTTGACTAACCATTATCTTCCTTTTTGGTCCCAAACACTTCAACTTCACAGAGAGTCAGGATTTTATTTTCTCCAGGAATCACAATATTGACAAACTGACCCTCCATCCCATTACAGGTAAAGTTCTTTGTGTCGCCAGCTGGGATAGAGTCAATTACAGCACATCTGACCGAAAAGAGAAAACAGATGTTACAAATACACATTACAACTGTTGCTGTAATAAATAGAACATTGTGTCAGAGTCAAAATAACTATGGTACAATGCATGGTGCAAACCTATGTTAGTTTTTAAAATGTTATCTCTAGTCTATTTACTTCAGACTCAATGTATTCCTGCAAAGCAAGCAATAAGTACATACTTAGGATTTCCATTTCCATTGTCGTCCCGGGAGTTTCCAATGCGGATCTCAGCTCCATTGATCCTTGTATGACAGCAGTCTTTTCTGTTGGTGATCTTGACAGAATTCACTTTGTAAGTCTTCTGCAGGTCAACTCTCCACCAGGGTTTGGTCTCTCCGTTTGTGTGGGTACAGGAGTTCTGTGACCAGACATTGGCACGATTCCCATCAATGGCTCTTTCCGGAGCTCCTTCCGGAGTTCCTAGATTATCTAATCTAATCGAAGACTGTGCTGCTTGTCCACCTCGTGCCACATTTCCACCTACATGAAGGTATTTTAGACAATTTTTATGGAGGGTTACAGTCCCATTCATGGTCACGTGTAACTCTATCACTTAACATTGTAAGAAATAGCAGAAGTGATTTACGAGTGAATCTTTAAAGGCATAGGACTGTAAATTTAAAAAAAGCATTATGGTTTGTGAACAGATTTAGACTAACGATTTCCATCATCGGATATGGCAGCAATGTCAACCAGTGCGTCAGATATTGGAGAATGAGCTAGTTGTCCATCTTGTGCCAATGAATGCCACAGACTAAAAACAGTCTAAGTTCACACTATTTATCCATAATGTATAAATGATAGATAAGGGGCCAGGACAACGAGGCCTTTTTGTGGAGGGGTCAGAATGAAATTTGGACTTGTGACAGTTTTTCGTCTGTGGTACTCTGAATGTCCACCTAAATACAGATAAGCACATAATATTTATGGAGGAATACGCCATCAATTACTGTACAAAAATATCAAATAGCAGAAATTATGCACATGTGAATTAATCTTTCAAATCATATGAATGTAAATAATCAATAATTATGTATGCTTTGTGATCAGATTTACAGTTGACTAACCATTATCTTCCTTTTTGGTCCCAAACACTTCAACTTCACAGAGAGTCAGGATTTTATTTTCTCCAGGAATCACAATATTGACAAACTGACCCTCCATCCCATTACAGGTAAAGTTCTTTGTGTCGCCAGCTGGGATAGAGTCAATTACAGCACATCTGACCGAAAAGAGAAAACAGATGTTACAAATACACATTACAACTGTTGCTGTAATAAATAGAACATTGTGTCAGAGTCAAAATAACTATGGTACAATGCATGGTGCAAACCTATGTTAGTTTTTAAAATGTTATCTCTAGTCTATTTACTTCAGACTCAATGTATTCCTGCAAAGCAAGCAATAAGTACATACTTAGGATTTCCATTTCCATTGTCGTCCCGGGAGTTTCCAATGCGGATCTCAGCTCCATTGATCCTTGTATGACAGCAGTCTTTTCTGTTGGTGATCTTGACAGAATTCACTTTGTAAGTCTTCTGCAGGTCAACTCTCCACCAGGGTTTGGTCTCTCCGTTTGTGTGGGTACAGGAGTTCTGTGACCAGACATTGGCACGATTCCCATCAATGGCTCTTTCCGGAGCTCCTTCCGGAGTTCCTAGATTATCTAATCTAATCGAAGACTGTGCTGCTTGTCCACCTCGTGCCACATTTCCACCTACATGAAGGTATTTTAGACAATTTTTATGGAGGGTTACAGTCCCATTCATGGTCACGTGTAACTCTATCACTTAACATTGTAAGAAATAGCAGAAGTGATTTACGAGTGAATCTTTAAAGGCATAGGACTGTAAATTTAAAAAAAGCATTATGGTTTGTGAACAGATTTAGACTAACGATTTCCATCATCGGATATGGCAGCAATGTCAACCAGTGCGTCAGATATTGGAGAATGAGCTAGTTGTCCATCTTGTGCCAATGAATGCCACAGACTAAAAACAGTCTAAGTTCACACTATTTATCCATAATGTATAAATGATAGATAAGGGGCCAGGACAACGAGGCCTTTTTGTGGAGGGGTCAGAATGAAATTTGGACTTGTGACAGTTTTTCGTCTGTGGTACTCTGAATGTCCACCTAAATACAGATAAGCACATAATATTTATGGAGGAATACGCCATCAATTACTGTACAAAAATATCAAATAGCAGAAATTATGCACATGTGAATTAATCTTTCAAATCATATGAATGTAAATAATCAATAATTATGTATGCTTTGTGATCAGATTTACAGTTGACTAACCATTATCTTCCTTTTTGGTCCCAAACACTTCAACTTCACAGAGAGTCAGGATTTTATTTTCTCCAGGAATCACAATATTGACAAACTGACCCTCCATCCCATTACAGGTAAAGTTCTTTGTGTCGCCAGCTGGGATAGAGTCAATTACAGCACATCTGACCGAAAAGAGAAAACAGATGTTACAAATACACATTACAACTGTTGCTGTAATAAATAGAACATTGTGTCAGAGTCAAAATAACTATGGTACAATGCATGGTGCAAACCTATGTTAGTTTTTAAAATGTTATCTCTAGTCTATTTACTTCAGACTCAATGTATTCCTGCAAAGCAAGCAATAAGTACATACTTAGGATTTCCATTTCCATTGTCGTCCCGGGAGTTTCCAATGCGGATCTCAGCTCCATTGATCCTTGTATGACAGCAGTCTTTTCTGTTGGTGATCTTGACAGAATTCACTTTGTAAGTCTTCTGCAGGTCAACTCTCCACCAGGGTTTGGTCTCTCCGTTTGTGTGGGTACAGGAGTTCTGTGACCAGACATTGGCACGATTCCCATCAATGGCTCTTTCCGGAGCTCCTTCCGGAGTTCCTAGATTATCTAATCTAATCGAAGACTGTGCTGCTTGTCCACCTCGTGCCACATTTCCACCTACATGAAGGTATTTTAGACAATTTTTATGGAGGGTTACAGTCCCATTCATGGTCACGTGTAACTCTATCACTTAACATTGTAAGAAATAGCAGAAGTGATTTACGAGTGAATCTTTAAAGGCATAGGACTGTAAATTTAAAAAAAGCATTATGGTTTGTGAACAGATTTAGACTAACGATTTCCATCATCGGATATGGCAGCAATGTCAACCAGTGCGTCAGATATTGGAGAATGAGCTAGTTGTCCATCTTGTGCCAATGAATGCCACAGACTAAAAACAGTCTAAGTTCACACTATTTATCCATAATGTATAAATGATAGATAAGGGGCCAGGACAACGAGGCCTTTTTGTGGAGGGGTCAGAATGAAATTTGGACTTGTGACAGTTTTTCGTCTGTGGTACTCTGAATGTCCACCTAAATACAGATAAGCACATAATATTTATGGAGGAATACGCCATCAATTACTGTACAAAAATATCAAATAGCAGAAATTATGCACATGTGAATTAATCTTTCAAATCATATGAATGTAAATAATCAACAATTATGTATGCTTTGTGATCAGATTTACAGTTGACTAACCATTATCTTCCTTTTTGGTCCCAAACACTTCAACTTCACAGAGAGTCAGGATTTTATTTTCTCCAGGAATCACAATATTGACAAACTGACCCTCCATCCCATTACAGGTAAAGTTCTTTGTGTCGCCAGCTGGGATAGAGTCAATTACAGCACATCTGACCGAAAAGAGAAAACAGATGTTACAAATACACATTACAACTGTTGCTGTAATAAATAGAACATTGTGTCAGAGTCAAAATAACTATGGTACAATGCATGGTGCAAACCTATGTTAGTTTTTAAAATGTTATCTCTAGTCTATTTACTTCAGACTCAATGTATTCCTGCAAAGCAAGCAATAAGTACATACTTAGGATTTCCATTTCCATTGTCGTCCCGGGAGTTTCCAATGCGGATCTCAGCTCCATTGATCCTTGTATGACAGCAGTCTTTTCTGTTGGTGATCTTGACAGAATTCACTTTGTAAGTCTTCTGCAGGTCAACTCTCCACCAGGGTTTGGTCTCTCCGTTTGTGTGGGTACAGGAGTTCTGTGACCAGACATTGGCACGATTCCCATCAATGGCTCTTTCCGGAGCTCCTTCCGGAGTTCCTAGATTATCTAATCTAATCGAAGACTGTGCTGCTTGTCCACCTCGTGCCACATTTCCACCTACATGAAGGTATTTTAGACAATTTTTATGGAGGGTTACAGTCCCATTCATGGTCACGTGTAACTCTATCACTTAACATTGTAAGAAATAGCAGAAGTGATTTACGAGTGAATCTTTAAAGGCATAGGACTGTAAATTTAAAAAAAGCATTATGGTTTGTGAACAGATTTAGACTAACGATTTCCATCATCGGATATGGCAGCAATGTCAACCAGTGCGTCAGATATTGGAGAATGAGCTAGTTGTCCATCTTGTGCCAATGAATGCCACAGACTAAAAACAGTCTAAGTTCACACTATTTATCCATAATGTATAAATGATAGATAAGGGGCCAGGACAACGAGGCCTTTTTGTGGAGGGGTCAGAATGAAATTTGGACTTGTGACAGTTTTTCGTCTGTGGTACTCTGAATGTCCACCTAAATACAGATAAGCACATAATATTTATGGAGGAATACGCCATCAATTACTGTACAAAAATATCAAATAGCAGAAATTATGCACATGTGAATTAATCTTTCAAATCATATGAATGTAAATAATCAATAATTATGTATGCTTTGTGATCAGATTTACAGTTGACTAACCATTATCTTCCTTTTTGGTCCCAAACACTTCAACTTCACAGAGAGTCAGGATTTTATTTTCTCCAGGAATCACAATATTGACAAACTGACCCTCCATCCCATTACAGGTAAAGTTCTTTGTGTCACCAGCTGGGATAGAGTCAATTACAGCACATCTGACCGAAAAGAGAAAACAGATGTTACAAATACACATTACAACTGTTGCTGTAATAAATAGAACATTGTGTCAGAGTCAAAATAACTATGGTACAATGCATGGTGCAAACCCATGTTAGTTTTTAAAATGTTATCTCTAGTCTATTTACTTCAGACTCAATGTATTCCTGCAAAGCAAGCAATAAGTACATACTTAGGATTTCCATTTCCATTGTCGTCCCGGGAGTTTCCAATGCGGATCTCAGCGCCATTGATCCTTGTATGACAGCAGTCTTTTCTGTTGGTGATCTTGACAGAATTCACTTTGTAAGTCTTCTGCAGGTCAACTCTCCACCAGGGTTTGGTCTCTCCGTTTGTGTGGGTACAGGAGTTCTGTGACCAGACATTGGCACGATTCCCATCAATGGCTCTTTCCGGAGCTCCTTCCGGAGTTCCTAGATTATCTAATCTAATCGAAGACTGTGCTGCTTGTCCACCTCGTGCCACATTTTCACCTGCATGAAGGTATTTATTAAGATAACTAGAATTTTGCGGGCCTTCGGCCCGCTCATCCTAGCAAAAGTAATATTTGGACAGTAAATATGGCAGTTGTGGGGAAGCGATGTGGTGCATATGGATTCGGGTGGCGTGCAGGATTTATTGTGCATAGAGATGTGCTAACAGAGTGGTTTGGTAGGAGAAGGAGCACGGATAAACGGCCATGTGCTTGTGTACCCCCTTTCTATTAGGGTAGAAGGATATGTATAGAGGGATGCAGTCCCATTTGTCACTTATAAAGCCATCAGTTAGCATTAGGCATATAGCAAATACCATATAAATGGTGCATGTGTGAATCTTTTTGGTACACAAAATATTGTTGCCATGACTAGCAAAGTTATAAAAATATAATTAGTCAGAGTGATTAGAATGCACTTTGTCTCATAACATTGATTAAAAAGACTATTTAAAGTATTTTACTCATAATACACACTCCATACTTTCCATGCTGATGAGGCATATCTCCCCAGTAAAAACAAACAGCACGAGGATAAGATCGCCGGTCATCATCCTGCGAAATAAATTACATCAGTGAGTGAACTCTTTCAAATTGATAATTTCAGGGAAATGTCAGGTACACTTAAGGTCGGGCATGCAGCTCTTTAATGAACAGAAAATCCATGTTCAAGTAGATTTCACCAAATCAGGAGAGAGTATCGATTTATCAGCTTCACTTATTGTCTAGTTACAAATTTGTATACTCATTTACTTTTGTCATCACTTTCAATTTCAATTTAATTTAACTATGCATTCTCTCTCCTGATTGGATCAAATTGGTATGATGACCTGAAAATTCATTTTCTGTTTACTAAAGAGCTGGTGATACAGGGAGACATGTTACTGCGCAAACACTCTAGCAGTGATTTTTTGGTCAAAGACACTGAGCTCATCTAACCCTGGATAACCATATATAGAGAAGACTGGATCATCACCTAGATCTGCATACTGTATATGGAGCCGGCCAGCAACTCTACATCTGACCTCAAACCTTATATCTCCATATATGGAGCTGACCTGTTCTGACATTCCATATGTTGATCCGTCCCCACCCGTCCTTCCTGTTCTGACATTCCGAATTAATTCCATATGTGACCAGATTTGACTGAGAGACTGCCATCGCGCAAATTCCAGCTTTTCACCAGAGGAGAAAAACTTTTTTTTCTCAAAATTAGTTTATAGCACAGGCAGACTCTTCACATCCTAGAGCATGTCTGAAATAAGTGTCAGAGCTGAAATCGACATGTAAATATGAAATAAATGCTTAAACATGTAGCTAGGTGTAATGTTAGAGGCCACAGAAGTGATCCTTTCAAGCCTGTTTTCTCAACTGGCTGTTTTCTGCAAGACATACTCTATAAGCCATATCTCCAAAACTGGAGGGTCAAACTGAACAACCAATATGTAAATTTGAAGCTATGATTCCCTGCCTTCACATGACATGAAAAAAAGATTCAAAAAAATCCAATGGCAGTCCCTCAGTCAAATTTAGTCACATATGTTGATCTGACCCCCCATGCCAAAGCGCCAGCGCTCGCCCAGCAGTCTGCCGTCACCCAGGTGGATGCATGCACGCGACCTTGCCCCTTTAGGGCGACCTACTGGTATACAGTACTTGAGCTTAGATTCTGCCACTAAATATTTGCAATAGGGGTTACTGAATTAATGTTATTATAGAATATCAGTAAACTGAATAATGCATGAATATTTGGTATGTTGTGTATCACCATATGAATGAATATGTGCAGTCTATCAACAATGAACATATTGATGAATATAGTATTCATCTATCAACAACCATCCTTTTATGTTGTGCAATATTATTTAGCAGTCTCCAGTGGGTATCAACTACTGCGAGTAAATTGGTCAAAATGTCTAATGATAATTTGTAAATAAACCGGTAATTACTTTCCATACACAAAGTAATGATAAGTTACACAAAATAGTGTAATTAACTCTCATGTTTGTGGACATTCTCTCAAACCTTAACTTTGTAACTACAGTATCTACAGTATTGTATATAGAGTATATATAGAGAAAAGGATATCACCAGATACATACCTTGAATCTGCAGTGACCGAATCAAGTCCAGAACATTACACAGCACGTGTTTTATAGTGTTTGGGGAGGACACTGGCCAGGTGTCTCCCCTTCTGCAGATTGCCAGCTCCGCCCTCCCAATCCAGCACTGCAAAGGGATTGGGTTAAGCATGCCTGACACAGAACAGCATACACATTCCTTAAAGGTACAGGGGCCGTCACACCCCCCCCCCCCCCCCCCTTAAAAACTGGCCCAACATGTGGAATATGAGTTTCCTTTTTCCTTCATTGGTACTACCTAAAGGTGTTAAAAAAAACAATAACTGCATAACTCTTTAATATGGTGTATTTTAGATGCATTTTAATTATGAAGGTGTTTTTTGGAATACTTGAATGAGAGTAATATTCCTTTATTTTGCCACAATGACTCTACTTTTTAATAGGCTACAACAGTTCAAAATGGTTACATACCTCAACTGATGTCTTCCATAACTTCAGCTGGTGATCATGGCCACGGCGCATACTGTCTACATGGCCCCTAGCAGCATTGATGCTCTGACTGACTCCCAGGCTGTTAAGGGTCTGGAACATTTTTTGAGAGCAGCCCTGCCTCCAACATTCGACGCCTAGACAACTTTGCACAAATTTCTGTTTTTGCAAGCTAGATGTATACAAGATGATTGACAGCACCATGCCTGCCCTCTTGTCTAAAAGTCCTTGGGCTTCTGTCAGTGTAAAGGGTCTAAATAAAAGTAAATGTAAATGAATAATTTATATTAAATGTCAATATTATTAGATGTATACAAATCATTTTTATTACTTGATTAAAGTATCATACCTCCACTTTTTAGCTTCAATCTTGTGGTGTTTGGTGTGGCGACTTGTCTTGCCTCGGGAAACATTGACTGGAGGCAGTTTAAGGTAAGTGGGGCCTTCCCCTCCTCCCACTCCAGGCACTTCTTCCATGATAATTGAGATATCACTTCTGGATAAACATTCTTCGTAAAAGGCCCTCTTCGTGAAAGACCCTTCTTTGTCTTGTACTAGTATGTTCCTCTATAATTAACAAATAGATATTCCAAAATAAATAAAGGAAATGTTTCAGTAATCAAACCATATAATCTTGATTAGGCCTATATATCAATCTGTAGGCTAATGAATGGTTATTATGTAAATCAATGACAATATAACTGGCAGTTCTAATATTCCTCCACCCCCATTACACATGTAGTAGGCCTATAATATAATCAATTGACATGTAGGAAAATATGATGTGTTTGATGTGATGTTTGGGATGGGTGATGCAGTAGAGGGACAAGAGGGTGAACCTTGTGATGTTACAGGAGGTGATGAAAATGTTCTCTTTGGGGTCGTTTTTCTTTTGGGGTCGGGTGATGCCGTTGATTTTGATGGAGATCCTATTGATGTTGAACGATCAAGTGCTGTATATAGTCTTTTCTTTCCCCTTTTCAGTTTGCACTTAGTTTGAAGAAAATATGTACAGATGTTGCAGACATGTTTTGTCATTAGGAGAAAATTGTGGAAAAAACAATTTTGATGTCGCCGTATGTAACGGGACCAAGAAGGATAGATGCTGGCTCCACTTGGTGTTACACATTTGTTTTTATTTGTTGCTTTTTCTGCAAAATAGATAGTATATGCTCAGTATCACACACTGCACAATGTTCACAGCAGCATGTGTTTCATGGTATGACAAACTCTCCGAAAACACGATGACATCAAAGTCAAATAATCAAAATATCAAATCCCAAAACATTACCATTACTCAAAATTCAATAATCAGGTCACAGTAATGAAATATTCACATTAGTTGTCTCTTCCAAAATAACCCACTTCCCTGTTTACATAAACCCAACATTCATATAACATGTCACATTCTCCCATAAGATCATAGTATCACACATAACATCCTTTATCTTACTCCTCCAACCCACATTAGTTAGCACAACTTCACTTAATGCCCTGTCATGGCTGCCTTGAACTGCTACTGCTGCAGCTACTAGAAGCTAGGCCCCCATGCTAGTTGCTAAGCTAACGCCAACTCAGTCTGACTTAGCCTGGTTAATAAACCAGACCGCATAGGCGGCGGGTGTGTAAGGCTAGGGAAGGCTTAGCCTTCCCAAAAATGTTGCTGGGTATTTTTTTAATATATATAATATATGTGCGCAGCATTATATAGAAGGCTATTGTGTGTGCGTGTGTTGTCGCTGCCCCCTGGTGATCGCTGATCGGGTCATATGATTGGCTACTTGGTAGCCTTTCTATTCTTTCTTGGTAGCCTTTCTTTTCTCTTCCTTCCAGTCGCTTTGTAGCAAACAGACTAGTAGCGCGCGCTGGTTTGTTTTGGAAAACAGCAAAACGCAAAATGGATATAGCCTACGCCCTACGGTCTTTTTCAAGGCAAAGATAAAGTAATTCAGAACTAAGAAGAAGCTGTGAGTCCGAGTCGGCTCGGCTGTCAGCACTCAGCAGCACCACCAGTGACCGCACGGTTCACAGTTCACACCACTGCAGCAACACTGACACGTTCAGCGGAGTGGCTGCTGTCTCTGTGCCGTCTGTGAAGAGCCATGCGCCGGGAGGGGCAGCAACACCGCCGGGTAATCTCCACACTGACTCGAAACTTAAGAATACCCATATCGGCCAAAATATCCCAAAACAATGCCCGGGGAACTTTAATTAAAAGCTAGATGCAGTGTCTATAATTGGGTCAAGGGTGTTGCTTTCGTGAGCAATGGTGTACGAGATTGGTAATAAATTGGTCAAAGTAACTAATTTTTAGACCATCTGGGGGAAATAAATAAATAAATTTGCGCGGCCTCGCTCCGCTCGGCCGCGAGAGTTGCCCCCCCCCCCCATGCAATTCTAGCCTACCCAAAGGTAAAATCCACCCGCCGCCTATGCCAGACCGCCAGCGGATTAGGGTCTGGCGAGGCTCAGTAGCACGCCTCTTTCCTACAACCGAGAACAGGTCGGGCCAATCGGGACACGGTATGCAATATGGGCGGGCTTTGGTACAGTGACGTTCAATGCTTGAGACCTTTGACTGACAGTAGCTCTGACCAATTGCGTCAAAGAGAAAATGTTTGAACCCGCCCCCCGGGAAATGAAATCCAAGTGGAGCCAGCCCAGACTAATATACCGCGACAGTGTTGTGTGATATTAGTCTGGCTTATTAGCCAGGCTAACTCTGACTCTCCTTCACATCATATTTGTCCCACACCAAAGTTACACACAGTTAAAATACAATCCAGACATACATCATCCCACAACATATTCCCACAGCATGTGCATTCCCAGTATAACCATCTCACCTGCAAAATAGATAGTATATGCTCAGTATCACACACTGCACAATGTTCACAGCAGCATGTGTTTCATGGTATGACAAACTCTCCGAAATCACGTGAGAGTTCAGTCCACATGAGACTTGACACACCTCACACACTCTGTTCCCCTGGTGATACTTTGCCACCTACTGGTGATATACTGGTACTGTTTCTTACACTTCTGAAATAATGAACTCAACACAAAAATACCTTTTCCATCTCAAATAAAATATAGAAAACCTTCACACCCACATGTATGACAAAAACAAACTTTTAAATTGTCAGCAACTATATGGTTGCGCCACACGTACTTGTCATATTCAGTAGCACTCTTCTGCTGTATCCCTTTAAAGTTTTTTGGAATATCAATCCACAATTTTCGCATTTACTCACTGGGCTGGTAATAGACGGCCATGCTTACTTGTCGTTTTTCTTCTAATGAGCTGAGAAACATCGGTGATGATGAGGTCAACAGGGTAATAAACTGTGGTCGCGTGAACGTGCGCAGACTCATAACGATTTAAGTCATAGATCATGTTACAGAAAGCCTCGAGACGCGACAGTGAAACCTGGTGTAATAATTCGCCTGAACCGGTAGGGGATCACCGCTGCCAAATGGGGACGAGGGAATCGGAGCGATAAACACAACGAATAAGAGTGGGCAAAACATTGAAGCGACTGACAAAAGAAGGGACGTAAAGGCTCGGTTCAAATCGCGAGTTGGATTTTCTCGGCCGGGGCTAAGTTTGAATTAGTGTAAAACGTTTGTGGCCCTTCACTTTTTGGATTAATTGTGCAGAAAAGGGTAAGAAGCGTTCCTTATGGAAACATGCGCCGTTTCTGAACAGCGGTGGGACGTGCCCAGGGTGTGACCTCATCTCGGAGCTACAGAATGAGCGTAGGGAGAGGGCACATATGGGGCTAACTTTATATATGTTTGCAACTTAATATGGCAGTGTTTACTCTATCAATCAGATGTTGGGAAACCTTGGCAAAATTGCACAAAACACAATCACCCAAATGAGTATGAAGAGAAACTCCTCACTTCACACATCACATCATATGCCAGCCTGGAATGTGGAGACAATAGTCAGTCTTAGAGTGAAGAACACAGACTCCTGAATAGATGATAATTATTTCAATTTATTGCATTCCTTATTTACTGTGTGCTTTCTTCTCATACCAAGTTCATGCAAGTGTATCTTACGAAAATGACACTCATAATTCACTCACCGATTAGCATAGCAAATAGCAGAAATGACACTATTTGAATCTTTAAATAATGAATAATTGTTTATGGCTGGTGATCTGATTTAGACTAACAACCATCGTCATCCGTTTCGGTTCCAAACACCTCCACCTCACAGAGAGTCAGGATTTCATTTTTTCCAGGAATCACAATATTGACAAACTGACCCTCCATCCCATTACAGGTAAAGGTCTTTGTGTTGCCAGCTGGGATAGAGTCAATTACAGCACATCTGATCGAAAAGAGAAAACAGATGTTACAAATACACATACTGTACACACTACAACTGTTGCTGTAATACATAGAACATGCGGATTTCAGCGCCATTGATCCTTTCATGACACCAGTCATGGATACAGTCCCATGTAACTCTATCACTTAACATTGTAAAAAATAGCAGAAGTGATGCACGAGTGAATCTTTAAAGGCTGTAAATTAAAAAAAAAGCATTATAGTTTGTGAACAGATTTAGACTAACGATTTCCATCATCGGATATGGCAGCAATGTCAACCAGTGTGTCAGATATTGGAGAATATTGAGCTAGTTGTCCATCTTGTGCCAATGAATGCCACAGACGAAAAACAGTCTAAGTCCACACTATTTATCCATAATGTATAAATGATAGATAAGGGGCCAGGACAACGAGGCCTTTTTGTGGAGGGGTCAGAATGAAATTTGGACTTTTGCACTCCGTCCGTGTGTGTGTGTGTCCGTCCGTCCGTCCGTCCGTCCGTCCGTCCGTCCTTCCGTCCGTCCGTTACCAGCTAATCTCCGGCACCGTTAACCCGGTCGATGCCAAACTTTGCACACACACTCCCTGGATGCCAACGATGAACCTCTGCCCCACATTTTCCAGAACGGCCTGTTATAGCGCCACCATGAGGCAGCTTTTCACATTTTGTACCTAAAACTGCACCGATCTGCGTGAAACGTTGCATGCACACTCCCTAGAGGCCAAGGACAAACCGTTCACCTGCATTTTCCGCATCTGCCTTTTATAGCGCCACCAGGAGGCCGACTTTTGTAAAACACATTTTTTGATATTACTCCTCCAGATTCTGTCCAAAAATCTCACAAATCGTTACACAGTATCTCTATGGTCATGTGCTCAAGTTGGATCTGTCCGATATTTCATATTCTATCCTAATTGGCTATAATTGGCTTTCACAGTTTGCAAGATTGCCCCGTTTTGAACAAAAGCCTCAAATCATGAACGCAGCATGCAATTTACGTGAAATCTTTCACACATTTTCTTACTAGGCTGAGGAATATATCCCACCCTTTTCACATTGGCCTGTTATAGCGCCACCAACAGGTTGATTTTTGCAAAACACATTTTTGGAACAAAATGCCTCAAAAACATGTTTATATTAATCCTAAACATTTTGCCAAACATCTCACAGTCCTATCCTCCTGGTGGAGACCTGTGCCCAGAAGGGCACTTTTTCTAGTTTGGAATGAAAATGAAGGGAATAATAACGTGACTCATGTCGATATGGTGGCGTTTATATAAAGGTTAATTTCTTTACTATTCCATATCTCCACAACTAGTGGGTCAGTCTGCACAACAAATGTCAAGTTGAAGCTAGGATTCCCTGCTGTCATGTGACATGAGAAATCCAATGACTTACTGTTTGGCAATTGGTGGGTCACGTATCGCCATCAACTCGATGACCTCTCATTCTGTCAGTGTCTGTCTCTCTCACTCAGCCAACCCATGTCCCTATAAGGATAAGTACAGCAACTGTCCTTCTCTGAAGGAGGAATATACCTGTGAGCAACCCGCCGTCGCAGTTTGGTGCCAGGCCTCCTGCAAGTGCACCACCGAGATCATCTAAACGCATCATGTCGTCTCCAAACGAATCCTTGACATGAGAGTTGGTGTATAAGCCAGTGGTTCTGAATGTACTGCATATCCAATGTAAATATCAGGCTACTTCTGTGCTTTTAGAAAATAAAGCAACCTTTATAGATTGCAATACTGACTTTTGCTTTCTTTGTGCCATTTCACTGTTTTTCCCACAATGTATCAGTCCGGTGGGTACAGACTAACAGAATAAAAACCATGTGCTTTTATGCTTTTCAGAGTCAGTATTGTGATGCTCAAGATAATGTTTATTTTCTAAAAGTGCAGAGTAATATTTCCATTGGATATACATAGAGGTTCTCAAAGTATTGACCTTGTCTACATGTAAAAGTGCCCAAAGTTGAAGGGCAGAGCTTCAACTTCAGCTACCCAGTACCCAAGGTTGAAGCCCTTCAACTTTGGGCAGATCTACAAGCTCGTAGTGCGGCACCGAGTGCCACGCTACAAGCTTGTAGATCTGCTATTTTTCAGTGTGGTACATTGAATCACTGGTCCTGGGTCAATCCAAGGGCCTACCACTCCACTCTCTTGATATGTTGTTCCCAAACTCTTGGAGAGTATTTAGGCCTTTTACTGGAGGTCCCAGCCCCTAAAATGACCCCAGGAGGAAGTGTTGACCTTTACTGAATTGCTTCAGTTTGAGTTCATTTGAGCACCTAAATTCAGATTTGGGCACCGTAGCATGTGGTTTTTAAGTGGTTGGGCCTCGGGTCATCCTAGGGGCTAGAAGGTCCAGGGAAAGGCCTAAATACTCTCCAAGAGTTGGGAAGGAACACATCAAGAGAGTGGTGGTAGGCCCTCTTATTGACCCAGGACCATTGATACGATGTACCCCATATTGAGGGCTCAAGTCTTAGGCCTAGATTTAGGGTGAAATTGAACCAGTCACCCTGCAGGCATACAAAGGCCTAGGGTTCCCAGATTGCAAAATGTCGTTCCTCCATCTTGGGAGAGTATGCCTTTCCCTGGACCTTCTAGCCACTAAGATGACCCCAGGCCCACCACTTAAAGACCACATGTTAGGGTGCCCAACGTTGAAGGAAGGTGGTCAAATTAACTGAAACTGAGGCAGAGTGCCCAAAGTTGAAAGAAGATGGTCAAATTAACTGAAGTTTAAGCTTTGCCCCTGGGGGCCCCTGAGGGCCCAGAATGCCAACGAAGGACACAGTGCTCTATTGGGATGTGGGAATAATATATTGAAAGATTGGAGCACAGATCTGTCAGGAAAGAAATATGATCCTAATGGCCCAAATAATGGGGTAGGGTGTTTGACTTATAGCCTGCAACACGATCTGTGAATCTTAGGCTGATTAGAGACGTTTTTTTCCTGACAGATCTGCGGGTACGAGCCATAACAAATAGAATACACTCGGGTTTCTCAATTTTCCGACCACTGAACCCCTGCGACCCCAAAGGTTCAACTGAAGTAGGCAAGAAGAAGAAAGTCAGTACTGTAATGCTCAATCGATAAATGCAGTTTTATTTTCTGAAAGCACAAGAATGATATTTCCATTATACAGTAGAGCAATGGTTCAAGTAGAGAAATAAGTTAAAGGTCTCCCCTTAACTCCAAAAGTGTACAGTGGGTCCATTTGTACAGAGTTACAGACCAGGGTCAACTTAGAACCCCCTAAAATAACCAAGGGAGTCCCTGGAATGCACTTTCCACACTACAAGCTCAAACAGCTGAAGTATAAAATACGATGGTAAAACCGTTAACCGTGTATTAACTAATTCAAGGACCCCTGGGGGTCCTCAGACCCCATTTTGAGAAGCGGTGGTATATGCGTACACGTACAGTATGATAGAGACAGAAAGACAGATAGTATGATAGCCATATAGGTTTGCATAATAAAGAATGTCATTGAATGTGGATTAAATCGTGTTTCTTGTGATGCGTGTGGAGTCGGCGTGGGCAGGCGTTTAGATGATCTCCCCACTCTTGCACTTGCAGGTGGCCTCGCACTTGTCTGCCATCGAGTTGCACCCCAGCTCAGCACAGTTGCTGTACTTATCCTTATAGGGACATGCGTTGGCTGATAGAGAGAGAGAGAGAGTGAGTAACAGGAGTGTCCATGTCTATCTACTATAGCTCTTTATTAAACAGAACAAACATTTTCAGGTCGGGATACCAATTTGATCCAATCAGAATAGAGAACTAATAGAAGTCAGGATGCAGATTAAACAACTGAAATGGGAAGTGGTGACACAAAGCAACCAAAATTGGAACTGGAACCCCATAAAAAACGAAGCTGATGATAAATGGGTACTTGTTCTGATTGGCCTTTTTTTCCCCAGAATAAAGTGTTTTACCTAATATTAACAAAAGAAGAAGAAAATCGCGGTCACTTACTGCACAGCTTGTCATCACAGTCGTTGGGACAGTCACCACAAGCTGTTCCGTTCTTGTAGGGGTGAGTGTACTGGTAGTTACCTCTGAAATGAGGGAAACGACATCAAATACTAAACATCATCTGATGAGATATCTACACTAGTGGTTCCAAACCTTTAATAAATAAAATAAGTCTTCTGAAAGAATATATTTTCAAAGATTTGTGCCTCATTTTAACGATATTTCAAAAATAGCAGACCTACGCTATGAACTTGTAGGTCTTGTAGATCTGCTATTTTTCAATAGCTAAAGTATAACATAATGCTTAGTTAAAACACCAAAAGGGGTTCCCGTCCAGAATGGGTTCAATTAACACTGGGGATCTGCTATTTCTTGAGTGGTGCCTGCAACACGATCTGTGAATCTTAGGCTGATTAGAGACGTTTTTTTCCTGACAGATCTGCGGGTACTGTGTGTACGAGCCATAACAAATATGGCTGTGACAGTACTGTACTGTACTTGGAGTTTAGGTATAGGGAAGCATTCAGGTCAGACAGATATTTGTACAGTGTTGGGACAGTAGTACTTACGGTGAACAGTACTGACACACATAGATGTATTTCCACTTGGCGTCGGGGCAGTGAGCCGCAGCACATCCTATCTGGTTGGAGCGATACCACACAACCTGTACCACACACACACCGTGTAATGTTTAGCCTCAAATAATTATCGTGACTTTTTTATATTTTGATGCCAATACTTTAAAAGTTTGGAGATAGTGTAGTGTTTCTCAAACCTTTTCATACCAAGGACCCCTAAATCGACATTCATTAGCCTGCGGACCCCATTTTAAAAGATATGCCAGGGACCCCCATAAGAGAAGATTTGTATGACGGTTCTAGCAGTGATTCTCAACCATTTTCATTTCAAGCACCCCTAGTTGGGTTACGGACCCCCCATTTAATGGCATTCACCCATCAAGGACCCCTGGGGGAACCAGCACAGTAGTGTACCTGTGTGAAGTGTCCCACTGTTTCTCCATTGACAGAGCCCTCCCCGTACTTCCAGTCCTTCACCTCATCGTACCACATCTGGATCTTATCGGCCCATGAGTCTTTATGGCTGTGGCCAGTGGTTGTGGCTATGTTCTCACCACAACCACTGGCTAGAGAGAGAGACAGACAGACAGAGTTTGAAAACATGACTAAATTGACAAGAAACCATATAGACCAGTTTTACACCAGCGGTCCAGCTGGAACCACCAGTGGTCCTTGAGGGTGGTTCCAGGTGGTCCCCTTGAGCTAAATGATGAGTTGGTAAAAAAAAAAAAAAAAGAACCCTTGTAGTTCTTAAACTCTTACTGCTGATTGTCCTGTCCGTGGCGTTGCTGTGTTTCAAGGCACACTGTGACTTGTCGGCCCATCTCTGAGCATTGGCAGCAGCTTCCTCACTCCACGACTGAGAGAACATGAGAGGATGTGTGTTTACTATAGCACAATGATAACGGTATGCATGTTTTACATGATATGAGCGATGATGTCATTAAAGATGGTCAGAAATAAAGCTCCAGTACCATCTTCAGCATGTTGCTGGCGGTAGGCTTCACACCTCTTCTCAGCTCGTTGTGTCTGTTCACGATGTATGCCTTGTCAGCTTCGGACATCTCTACACCTACATGAACACACCAGAAAGACCCCAAATATATATATAACAATATATAATATCCCACGATTTTGTAACGCATTTTTGTCGGCCTGGTGGAGACATGTATAAATGATAGATAAGGGGCCAGGACAACGAGGCCTTTTTGTGGAGGGGTCAGAATGAAATTTGGACTTTGACAGTTTTTCGTCTGTGGTACTCTGAATGTCCACCTAAATACAGATAAGCACATAATATTTATGGAGGAATACGCCATCAATTACTGTACAAAAATATCAAAAATTATGCACATGTGAATTAATCTTTCAAATCATATGAATGTAAATAATCAATAATTATGTATGCTTTGTGATCAGATTTACAGTTGACTAACCATTATCTTCCTTTTTGGTCCCAAACACTTCAACTTCACAGAGAGTCAGGATTTTATTTTCTCCAGGAATCACAATATTGACAAACTGACCCTCCATCCCATTACAGGTAAAGTTCTTTGTGTCGCCAGCTGGGATAGAGTCAATTACAGCACATCTGACCGAAAAGAGAAAACAGATGTTACAAATACACATTACAACTGTTGCTGTAATAAATAGAACATTGTGTCAGAGTCAAAATAACTATGGTACAATGCATGGTGCAAACCTATGTTAGTTTTTAAAATGTTATCTCTAGTCTATTTACTTCAGACTCAATGTATTCCTGCAAAGCAAGCAATAAGTACATACTTAGGATTTCCATTTCCATTGTCGTCCCGGGAGTTTCCAATGCGGATCTCAGCTCCATTGATCCTTGTATGACAGCAGTCTTTTCTGTTGGTGATCTTGACAGAATTCACTTTGTAAGTCTTCTGCAGGTCAACTCTCCACCAGGGTTTGGTCTCTCCGTTTGTGTGGGTACAGGAGTTCTGTGACCAGACATTGGCACGATTCCCATCAATGGCTCTTTCCGGAGCTCCTTCCGGAGTTCCTAGATTATCTAATCTAATCGAAGACTGTGCTGCTTGTCCACCTCGTGCCACATTTCCACCTACATGAAGGTATTTTAGACAATTTTTATGGAGGGTTACAGTCCCATTCATGGTCACGTGTAACTCTATCACTTAACATTGTAAGAAATAGCAGAAGTGATTTACGAGTGAATCTTTAAAGGCATAGGACTGTAAATTTAAAAAAAGCATTATGGTTTGTGAACAGATTTAGACTAACGATTTCCATCATCGGATATGGCAGCAATGTCAACCAGTGCGTCAGATATTGGAGAATGAGCTAGTTGTCCATCTTGTGCCAATGAATGCCACAGACTAAAAACAGTCTAAGTTCACACTATTTATCCATAATGTATAAATGATAGATAAGGGGCCAGGACAACAAGGCCTTTTTGTGGAGGGGTCAGAATGAAATTTGGACTTGACAGTTTTTCGTCTGTGGTACTCTGAATGTCCACCTAAATACAGATAAGCACATAATATTTATGGAGGAATACGCCATCAATTACTGTACAAAAATATCAAATAGCAGAAATTATGCACATGTGAATTAATCTTTCAAATCATATGAATGTAAATAATCAATAATTATGTATGCTTTGTGATCAGATTTACAGTTGACTAACCATTATCTTCCTTTTTGGTCCCAAACACTTCAACTTCACAGAGAGTCAGGATTTTATTTTCTCCAGGAATCACAATATTGACAAACTGACCCTCCATCCCATTACAGGTAAAGTTCTTTGTGTCGCCAGCTGGGATAGAGTCAATTACAGCACATCTGACCGAAAAGAGAAAACAGATGTTACAAATACACATTACAACTGTTGCTGTAATAAATAGAACATTGTGTCAGAGTCAAAATAACTATGGTACAATGCATGGTGCAAACCTATGTTAGTTTTTAAAATGTTATCTCTAGTCTATTTACTTCAGACTCAATGTATTCCTGCAAAGCAAGCAATAAGTACATACTTAGGATTTCCATTTCCATTGTCGTCCCGGGAGTTTCCAATGCGGATCTCAGCTCCATTGATCCTTGTATGACAGCAGTCTTTTCTGTTGGTGATCTTGACAGAATTCACTTTGTAAGTCTTCTGCAGGTCAACTCTCCACCAGGGTTTGGTCTCTCCGTTTGTGTGGGTACAGGAGTTCTGTGACCAGACATTGGCACGATTCCCATCAATGGCTCTTTCCGGAGCTCCTTCCGGAGTTCCTAGATTATCTAATCTAATCGAAGACTGTGCTGCTTGTCCACCTCGTGCCACATTTCCACCTACATGAAGGTATTTTAGACAATTTTTATGGAGGGTTACAGTCCCATTCATGGTCACGTGTAACTCTATCACTTAACATTGTAAGAAATAGCAGAAGTGATTTACGAGTGAATCTTTAAAGGCATAGGACTGTAAATTTAAAAAAAGCATTATGGTTTGTGAACAGATTTAGACTAACGATTTCCATCATCGGATATGGCAGCAATGTCAACCAGTGCGTCAGATATTGGAGAATGAGCTAGTTGTCCATCTTGTGCCAATGAATGCCACAGACTAAAAACAGTCTAAGTTCACACTATTTATCCATAATGTATAAATGATAGATAAGGGGCCAGGACAACGAGGCCTTTTTGTGGAGGGGTCAGAATGAAATTTGGACTTGTGACAGTTTTTCGTCTGTGGTACTCTGAATGTCCACCTAAATACAGATAAGCACATAATATTTATGGAGGAATACGCCATCAATTACTGTACAAAAATATCAAATAGCAGAAATTATGCACATGTGAATTAATCTTTCAAATCATATGAATGTAAATAATCAATAATTATGTATGCTTTGTGATCAGATTTACAGTTGACTAACCATTATCTTCCTTTTTGGTCCCAAACACTTCAACTTCACAGAGAGTCAGGATTTTATTTTCTCCAGGAATCACAATATTGACAAACTGACCCTCCATCCCATTACAGGTAAAGTTCTTTGTGTCGCCAGCTGGGATAGAGTCAATTACAGCACATCTGACCGAAAAGAGAAAACAGATGTTACAAATACACATTACAACTGTTGCTGTAATAAATAGAACATTGTGTCAGAGTCAAAATAACTATGGTACAATGCATGGTGCAAACCTATGTTAGTTTTTAAAATGTTATCTCTAGTCTATTTACTTCAGACTCAATGTATTCCTGCAAAGCAAGCAATAAGTACATACTTAGGATTTCCATTTCCATTGTCGTCCCGGGAGTTTCCAATGCGGATCTCAGCTCCATTGATCCTTGTATGACAGCAGTCTTTTCTGTTGGTGATCTTGACAGAATTCACTTTGTAAGTCTTCTGCAGGTCAACTCTCCACCAGGGTTTGGTCTCTCCGTTTGTGTGGGTACAGGAGTTCTGTGACCAGACATTGGCACGATTCCCATCAATGGCTCTTTCCGGAGCTCCTTCCGGAGTTCCTAGATTATCTAATCTAATCGAAGACTGTGCTGCTTGTCCACCTCGTGCCACATTTCCACCTACATGAAGGTATTTTAGACAATTTTTATGGAGGGTTACAGTCCCATTCATGGTCACGTGTAACTCTATCACTTAACATTGTAAGAAATAGCAGAAGTGATTTACGAGTGAATCTTTAAAGGCATAGGACTGTAAATTTAAAAAAAGCATTATGGTTTGTGAACAGATTTAGACTAACGATTTCCATCATCGGATATGGCAGCAATGTCAACCAGTGCGTCAGATATTGGAGAATGAGCTAGTTGTCCATCTTGTGCCAATGAATGCCACAGACTAAAAACAGTCTAAGTTCACACTATTTATCCATAATGTATAAATGATAGATAAGGGGCCAGGACAACGAGGCCTTTTTGTGGAGGGGTCAGAATGAAATTTGGACTTGTGACAGTTTTTCGTCTGTGGTACTCTGAATGTCCACCTAAATACAGATAAGCACATAATATTTATGGAGGAATACGCCATCAATTACTGTACAAAAATATCAAATAGCAGAAATTATGCACATGTGAATTAATCTTTCAAATCATATGAATGTAAATAATCAATAATTATGTATGCTTTGTGATCAGATTTACAGTTGACTAACCATTATCTTCCTTTTTGGTCCCAAACACTTCAACTTCACAGAGAGTCAGGATTTTATTTTCTCCAGGAATCACAATATTGACAAACTGACCCTCCATCCCATTACAGGTAAAGTTCTTTGTGTCGCCAGCTGGGATAGAGTCAATTACAGCACATCTGACCGAAAAGAGAAAACAGATGTTACAAATACACATTACAACTGTTGCTGTAATAAATAGAACATTGTGTCAGAGTCAAAATAACTATGGTACAATGCATGGTGCAAACCTATGTTAGTTTTTAAAATGTTATCTCTAGTCTATTTACTTCAGACTCAATGTATTCCTGCAAAGCAAGCAATAAGTACATACTTAGGATTTCCATTTCCATTGTCGTCCCGGGAGTTTCCAATGCGGATCTCAGCTCCATTGATCCTTGTATGACAGCAGTCTTTTCTGTTGGTGATCTTGACAGAATTCACTTTGTAAGTCTTCTGCAGGTCAACTCTCCACCAGGGTTTGGTCTCTCCGTTTGTGTGGGTACAGGAGTTCTGTGACCAGACATTGGCACGATTCCCATCAATGGCTCTTTCCGGAGCTCCTTCCGGAGTTCCTAGATTATCTAATCTAATCGAAGACTGTGCTGCTTGTCCACCTCGTGCCACATTTCCACCTACATGAAGGTATTTTAGACAATTTTTATGGAGGGTTACAGTCCCATTCATGGTCACGTGTAACTCTATCACTTAACATTGTAAGAAATAGCAGAAGTGATTTACGAGTGAATCTTTAAAGGCATAGGACTGTAAATTTAAAAAAAGCATTATGGTTTGTGAACAGATTTAGACTAACGATTTCCATCATCGGATATGGCAGCAATGTCAACCAGTGCGTCAGATATTGGAGAATGAGCTAGTTGTCCATCTTGTGCCAATGAATGCCACAGACTAAAAACAGTCTAAGTTCACACTATTTATCCATAATGTATAAATGATAGATAAGGGGCCAGGACAACGAGGCCTTTTTGTGGAGGGGTCAGAATGAAATTTGGACTTGTGACAGTTTTTCGTCTGTGGTACTCTGAATGTCCACCTAAATACAGATAAGCACATAATATTTATGGAGGAATACGCCATCAATTACTGTACAAAAATATCAAATAGCAGAAATTATGCACATGTGAATTAATCTTTCAAATCATATGAATGTAAATAATCAACAATTATGTATGCTTTGTGATCAGATTTACAGTTGACTAACCATTATCTTCCTTTTTGGTCCCAAACACTTCAACTTCACAGAGAGTCAGGATTTTATTTTCTCCAGGAATCACAATATTGACAAACTGACCCTCCATCCCATTACAGGTAAAGTTCTTTGTGTCGCCAGCTGGGATAGAGTCAATTACAGCACATCTGACCGAAAAGAGAAAACAGATGTTACAAATACACATTACAACTGTTGCTGTAATAAATAGAACATTGTGTCAGAGTCAAAATAACTATGGTACAATGCATGGTGCAAACCTATGTTAGTTTTTAAAATGTTATCTCTAGTCTATTTACTTCAGACTCAATGTATTCCTGCAAAGCAAGCAATAAGTACATACTTAGGATTTCCATTTCCATTGTCGTCCCGGGAGTTTCCAATGCGGATCTCAGCTCCATTGATCCTTGTATGACAGCAGTCTTTTCTGTTGGTGATCTTGACAGAATTCACTTTGTAAGTCTTCTGCAGGTCAACTCTCCACCAGGGTTTGGTCTCTCCGTTTGTGTGGGTACAGGAGTTCTGTGACCAGACATTGGCACGATTCCCATCAATGGCTCTTTCCGGAGCTCCTTCCGGAGTTCCTAGATTATCTAATCTAATCGAAGACTGTGCTGCTTGTCCACCTCGTGCCACATTTCCACCTACATGAAGGTATTTTAGACAATTTTTATGGAGGGTTACAGTCCCATTCATGGTCACGTGTAACTCTATCACTTAACATTGTAAGAAATAGCAGAAGTGATTTACGAGTGAATCTTTAAAGGCATAGGACTGTAAATTTAAAAAAAGCATTATGGTTTGTGAACAGATTTAGACTAACGATTTCCATCATCGGATATGGCAGCAATGTCAACCAGTGCGTCAGATATTGGAGAATGAGCTAGTTGTCCATCTTGTGCCAATGAATGCCACAGACTAAAAACAGTCTAAGTTCACACTATTTATCCATAATGTATAAATGATAGATAAGGGGCCAGGACAACGAGGCCTTTTTGTGGAGGGGTCAGAATGAAATTTGGACTTGTGACAGTTTTTCGTCTGTGGTACTCTGAATGTCCACCTAAATACAGATAAGCACATAATATTTATGGAGGAATACGCCATCAATTACTGTACAAAAATATCAAATAGCAGAAATTATGCACATGTGAATTAATCTTTCAAATCATATGAATGTAAATAATCAATAATTATGTATGCTTTGTGATCAGATTTACAGTTGACTAACCATTATCTTCCTTTTTGGTCCCAAACACTTCAACTTCACAGAGAGTCAGGATTTTATTTTCTCCAGGAATCACAATATTGACAAACTGACCCTCCATCCCATTACAGGTAAAGTTCTTTGTGTCGCCAGCTGGGATAGAGTCAATTACAGCACATCTGACCGAAAAGAGAAAACAGATGTTACAAATACACATTACAACTGTTGCTGTAATAAATAGAACATTGTGTCAGAGTCAAAATAACTATGGTACAATGCATGGTGCAAACCTATGTTAGTTTTTAAAATGTTATCTCTAGTCTATTTACTTCAGACTCAATGTATTCCTGCAAAGCAAGCAATAAGTACATACTTAGGATTTCCATTTCCATTGTCGTCCCGGGAGTTTCCAATGCGGATCTCAGCTCCATTGATCCTTGTATGACAGCAGTCTTTTCTGTTGGTGATCTTGACAGAATTCACTTTGTAAGTCTTCTGCAGGTCAACTCTCCACCAGGGTTTGGTCTCTCCGTTTGTGTGGGTACAGGAGTTCTGTGACCAGACATTGGCACGATTCCCATCAATGGCTCTTTCCGGAGCTCCTTCCGGAGTTCCTAGATTATCTAATCTAATCGAAGACTGTGCTGCTTGTCCACCTCGTGCCACATTTTCACCTGCATGAAGGTATTTATTAAGATAACTAGAATTTTGCGGGCCTTTGGCCCGCTCATCCTAGCAAAAGTAATATTTGGACAGTAAATATGGCAGTTGTGGGGAAGCGATGTGGTGCATATGGATTCGGGTGGCGTGCAGGATTTATTGTGCATAGAGATGTGCTAACAGAGTGGTTTGGTAGGAGAAGGAGCACGGATAAACGGCCATGTGCTTGTGTACCCCCTTTCTATTAGGGTAGAAGGATATGTATAGAGGGATGCAGTCCCATTTGTCACTTATAAAGCCATCAGTTAGCATTAGGCATATAGCAAATACCATATAAATGGTGCATGTGTGAATCTTTTTGGTACACAAAATATTGTTGCCATGACTAGCAAAGTTATAAAAATATAATTAGTCAGAGTGATTAGAATGCACTTTGTCTCATAACATTGATTAAAAAGACTATTTAAAGTATTTTACTCATAATACACACTCCATACTTTCCATGCTGATGAGGCATATCTCCCCAGTAAAAACAAACAGCACGAGGATAAGATCGCCGGTCATCATCCTGCGAAATAAATTACATCAGTGAGTGAACTCTTTCAAATTGATAATTTCAGGGAAATGTCAGGTACACTTAAGGTCGGGCATGCAGCTCTTTAATGAACAGAAAATCCATGTTCAAGTAGATTTCACCAAATCAGGAGAGAGTATCGATTTATCAGCTTCACTTATTGTCTAGTTACAAATTTGTATACTCATTTACTTTTGTCATCACTTTCAATTTCAATTTCATTTAACTATGCATTCTCTCTCCTGATTGGATCAAATTGGTATGATGACCTGAAAATTCATTTTCTGTTTACTAAAGAGCTGGTGATACAGGGAGACATGTTACTGCGCAAACACTCTAGCAGTGATTTTTTGGTCAAAGACACTGAGCTCATCTAACCCTGGATAACCATATATAGAGAAGACTGGATCATCACCTAGATCTGCATACTGTATATGGAGCCGGCCAGCAACTCTACATCTGACCTCAAACCTTATATCTCCATATATGGAGCTGACCTGTTCTGACATTCCATATGTTGATCCGTCCCCACCCGTCCTTCCTGTTCTGACATTCCGAATTAATTCCATATGTGACCAGATTTGACTGAGAGACTGCCATCGCGCAAATTCCAGCTTTTCACCAGAGGAGAAAAACTTTTTTTTCTCAAAATTAGTTTATAGCACAGGCAGACTCTTCACATCCTAGAGCATGTCTGAAATAAGTGTCAGAGCTGAAATCGACATGTAAATATGAAATAAATGCTTAAACATGTAGCTAGGTGTAATGTTAGAGGCCACAGAAGTGATCCTTTCAAGCCCGTTTTCTCAACTGGCTGTTTTCTGCAAGACATACTCTATAAGCCATATCTCCAAAACTGGAGGGTCAAACTGAACAACCAATATGTAAATTTGAAGCTATGATTCCCTGCCTTCACATGAAAAAAAGATTCAAAAAAATCCAATGGCAGTCCCTCAGTCAAATTTAGTCACATATGTTGATCTGACCCCCCATGCCAAAGCGCCAGCGCTCGCCCAGCAGTCTGCCGTCACCCAGGTGGATGCATGCACGCGACCTTGCCCCTTTAGGGCGACCTACTGGTATACAGTACTTGAGCTTAGATTCTGCCACTAAATATTTGCAATAGGGGTTACTGAATTAATGTTATTATAGAATATCAGTAAACTGAATAATGCATGAATATTTGGTATGTTGTGTATCACCATATGAATGAATATGTGCAGTCTATCAACAATGAACATATTGATGAATATAGTATTCATCTATCAACAACCATCCTTTTATGTTGTGCAATATTATTTAGCAGTCTCCAGTGGGTATCAACTACTGCGAGTAAATTGGTCAAAATGTCTAATGATAATTTGTAAATAAACCGGTAATTACTTTCCATACACAAAGTAATGATAAGTTACACAAAATAGTGTAATTAACTCTCATGTTTGTGGACATTCTCTCAAACCTTAACTTTGTAACTACAGTATCTACAGTATTGTATATAGAGTATATATAGAGAAAAGGATATCACCAGATACATACCTTGAATCTGCAGTGACCGAATCAAGTCCAGAACATTACACAGCACGTGTTTTATAGTGTTTGGGGAGGACACTGGCCAGGTGTCTCCCCTTCTGCAGATTGCCAGCTCCGCCCTCCCAATCCAGCACTGCAAAGGGATTGGGTTAAGCATGCCTGACACAGAACAGCATACACATTCCTTAAAGGTACAGGGGCCGTCACACCCCCCCCCCCCCCCCCCCTTAAAAACTGGCCCAACATGTGGAATATGAGTTTCCTTTTTCCTTCATTGGTACTACCTAAAGGTGTTAAAAAAAACAATAACTGCATAACTCTTTAATATGGTGTATTTTAGATGCATTTTAATTATGAAGGTGTTTTTTGGAATACTTGAATGAGAGTAATATTCCTTTATTTTGCCACAATGACTCTACTTTTTAATAGGCTACAACAGTTCAAAATGGTTACATACCTCAACTGATGTCTTCCATAACTTCAGCTGGTGATCATGGCCACGGCGCATACTGTCTACATGGCCCCTAGCAGCATTGATGCTCTGACTGACTCCCAGGCTGTTAAGGGTCTGGAACATTTTTTGAGAGCAGCCCTGCCTCCAACATTCGACGCCTAGACAACTTTGCACAAATTTCTGTTTTTGCAAGCTAGATGTATACAAGATGATTGACAGCACCATGCCTGCCCTCTTGTCTAAAAGTCCTTGGGCTTCTGTCAGTGTAAAGGGTCTAAATAAAAGTAAATGTAAATTAATAATTGATATTAAAGGTGTAGTGAAATGAAAAATACGTTTTTCACACTTTTAGACCATCTCCGTGGTCATCATATGAGCATACCTAACAATGGATGCCAAAAAAATGGGAAAATTCTCATTTTTGTGTGTTTTTATATCAAAAGTCCATAAAAATATTTTTTTTATTACTTCCTGTAAACGAAAACGTGCTGCGTGATGACGTGTCGAGGCCAACATCGATAAAAGCCAATAAAAATGAAGCTCACCCGTATCCTCTCCATATGTGCGCATCCGTGCAGCACAGCTGCTATTGATTACAGAAATCCTCCGTTTTTATTCCCATTCCAGATAACATCCAGACAGTGTATTACTCGGTTTCAACAGGGCTGCCAAGTCTCACGCTTTGAGAGTGAGAGTCACGCAATTTGACCTTTTACCACGCACCACGCCACACCTCTCATTTCTCACGCACGCACAATACGCACGCCGAGGGGGGCATAAAATGTGCCAAAAAAGCCAAGCCGGCTATCATAATAACAATTTTCTCCGCGGCTCCGCCGCGTAATAACGCGCGCCCATGTGTGCGTCCTCACAAACGGCAAAATAGCCGATCTGCAGGAGATCATGCAGCGCTGTTATATGCAGTAGAAGGGTAACCAGGCAGTGGACCACCAAATCGTCAGCAGGGTCCCTGACTGTGACGCATGGAAATGAGCCATGCAGAGTTTAACATCGCATCGAAATATTTTTCATGGAAGACAATATAGCCTCCACAAGTTACAACATTAAGTGAGTAAGTCACAAGTGACTATCTCTCTTCTATACTGGTGTGTGGCGTGACTGGCGTATCTTGCGAAATCAATGTGTGGTGATTAATTAATGATTAAGTAAAGTAAAGTGACCGTTACCGCATCAAAAGTAATCAACAAACTATACTATACTGTACTAAAACATTGGCCAAATTGTCAAATAATATAAGAAAGAGGAGGACATTGTGAAAATAGCCGATCTACAAGCTCGTAAGATCTGCTATTCTCACAATATTGTTCCGTGGAACCCGAGTCAAACTAAACGCAACGCCTCAACTCATACAACTCATACAACTCTGCGTGCTTATCAGCGTGGGGGGTCCCCAGTTCAAATGGGATTATTTTGGCAGGTCGCGGCCTGAAAAGATTGAGAACCACTGTTCTACACGCAAACACAAAATCACACCCATGTACCCCCATCTCTCTCTCTCTCTCTCTCTCTCTCTCGTGTGGATGACACGCTGACAGTGAACTATGACTTCCTGTTTGTACAGCAGACAGTGGGAAGCACTAAAACAAGAAAAGGAGAGGCGGTGGCGGCAGCCAGAAATACACGCATCACACCGCGTGACTTCTCCCAGGGCGTCGTCGCTCTCTCCGCTTCACGACAGCTTCGCACCGCGCCCATCCTGTCTCCTGCCCATCAGTTTTCTGACTTTTTATTTCACAACATATTCCCCAATTTCCACTGAGATTATGGGGTGAATGAATGTGGCCAGACCCATCTTCTCTTTCTGTCATAGTGACATTGTCCTGCATCAGATCATGTCCAAATCAGGTTCTCCAATCTCCAGTAGCCTCTTCAGTTTTTTGAAGATTTTTTGAGTGGTGCCCTTACGGAGCTATGTGTGTGGCTGGCTGGGTCTGAGCACTATGTGTGTGGATTGCTGGCTGGCTGGGTCTGAGCACTATGTGTGTGGCTTGCTGGCTGGCTGGCTGGCTGGGTCTGAGCACTATGTGTGTGTGGATTGCTGGCTGGCTGGCTGGCTGGGTCTGAGCACTAGTCCATGAGCCAGACCCCCCTAATTTGCACGTTAATTACGAAATGGGTGGGCAAATTCTTGTTTGAATTTTTGACTAGCTGTACTTGTCTACTTCACATTTTTGTATGATAACAATCGCAGACTAGCAGCTTAGTGGTAGTTATCATGCATTGAGTACATGCACCCCTATATTGCCACATGCAAATTGTGACAACAAAATGATCAACTTTTGAACCTTACTTTGTGCAGAGACCAATGAAACCACTTTTCTGCATAATTCAAATATGGGGAATTGATTGGAATGGTTATTTTACTTCCACAAAACTTCCATATATGCTTAAATGGGCTTTTAATGCAGTATTTTGCACACACATCTAAGAAATTTAAAATAAGGCTTGCAAATATCCCCATTTTGGAAGTGTGTGCTAAGAACCAACATGTTCCTAATGGCTATAGAGAACTGCTCACTATTCTAAGCTTTAATATGAGTGGTAACATGTGTTTGTACGTTTTGTAACTCTAGAGATACAATCAGAAACACTATTATAGTGTGATAACACGAGCCAGGGCCATAGCTATAGAATCAAATCGGTGGGCAAAGCTGGTGTGATTTTTTTGACTTGTTGTGCATCTCTACTTCACAGTTTGGCATGATAACCATTGCAGACACATAGCTTAGTGGTCGTTATCATGCATTGAATATGTGGCCCCCTATATTACCACACACATTCTTACAAAAATATATATACGTTTGAGCCATTATTGTGTAGAGACCTATAATCACACCTTTCTGCATAATTCAAGTATGGGTAATTGACTGGAATAGTCATTTTACTTATTCAATACTTTCTGAAGAAGTTCCTCATGCAGAAGACCCCAACACGTTGTAGTGTCTGGCCCTTAGACTTATTGACAGTCATGCCGAAGCAGGGTCTCACTGGAAACTGGTGGGGCAGAGTGAATGGATAGATGATGTTGGTTGGACACAGGGTGATGCGTGGCCGTGGACTGAGAGTGCATCCCGCATTGACACCAACCACAGATCTTGCAGCTTTAGGCGTGCATCTCGTGCTTTGTCTGACTCAGCTCTCTATGCACGTTGTTGTGCGTCACGCATCCGGTTGCAGTATAGGCTCGGGTACCTTTGGGCATATTGGCATGTAAAAAAGGTGATCTGTAACTGCCATCTATTAGCCAATTCATCGTTCTGTTGAGCTGGTCAAGTCATGGTGATGTCAGCGGTATCACCTTTTATGCCCATCTTTGTCAGGCATGCCCAAATATGGGGTCTATGCAGATGTCAGAAGTCGGTGGGACGAACCCGTATTTAGGCATGCCCAAATATGGAGTTGCAGAGGCAGAGGCCTTGTGATGTCAGCTGTGGCCCGGGCAGAGGCCTTTTGTGGCGGTTCTGGACAATCATGGGTCCGACCAACTCAACACCGGGCACTGCACTCCCTGTGGGGGTGTAGAACGCGTGTGTCGAATTTGAAGTAGGTGGGGCGAACGGTTTTGGTGTTACATGTATTACAGACGTACAGCTGTACAGACACAGAGACTTTGCATTTATAGTTAGATGATACATTGGCTACTATATGGACATTGAATATTCCCTCATTTAAAACCTTTGATTTTGACATGTTAACAAAATGAAATAAGAATGTTGACTCTGTCAATACAATATTCAATTGACAGTCATGCAAAATCAGGCATATTTTCCTATATAATGCCTAATTTGCATATTTAAATATACAATTTCAGAAAACTTGTAATACAATAAATCATTGTTTTCATGTAATTAATCAACTATAGGCCGTGTTGGGACCCCAGAAAAAGTGCCTAGAAAATGAATTTCGTTCCCGCGTCATGGGCACTACTCATTCAATGCATTTTTTCAAATCAACCTGGGGACCACTATTGTGTTGGGTGGGGATATGGGCTAAGATTAGTGCTTTTGTAACTTAACACTTGCTATGCATCCCATGTGTATACAACATCCCACTGTTTCTCAACCGTTGACTACTACTGGTAAAATGTCCTAATAATAATGACTCAACCAGACAATCCGGTGCACTTCCCCTTTCTTGAGATTCTAACTCCCTTTTTCTGTTGAATTTCTTGAACTCCAACTTGTCAGTAAATGACTACATGGATGGACTCATCATAGGTCACCAGGTCATTCAGTGCACTTCCCCTTTCTTGAGATTCTAACTCCCTTTTTCTGTTGAATTTCTTGAACTCCAACTTGTCAGTAAATGCCATGGATGGACTCATCATAGGTCACCAGGTCATTCAGTTCACGGTTTCTCAACTAGTGGAAAGAACATTTAAAAAAATCAACAATACCTACATTACTAAATGCATGGTCAGGGACCACATGCAATACCTCCACGGACCACCAGTGGTCCACGGACCACCTGTTGAAAACCCATGGTCTACTAGATGGACGTGTGTATGCACGTACAGAGATTTTGTGCATTAATTATTTAATACTCCTATCTGTATCAATATGAATGTGTATATTAGAGTGTTCTAGATAGATGTAATCATACATCAGAGCATTTCAATGTGGCCTACTAGGGAAGTTTCATGGTGATCACTAGTTCTTAAGTTTTTTCATCCTATTCACATGTATATAGGTGAAAATAACAAAATGTGTGATAAATATGAAAAAGCTGCTCCTGTGGAAGTGTTATCATATATTAATTTACTTATATTGACCTTCTAAACAATTTAATATAGGTATGGTTTTGCCCACTCATTTCGTAATGAAAACTTGTCTGGCTGGCTGGCTGGGTCTGAGCAATATGTGTGTGGCTTGCTGGCTGGCTGGCTGGCTGGGTCTGAGCACTATGTGTGTGGCTTGCTGGCTGGCTGGCTGGCTGGCTGGGTCTGAGCACTATGTGTGTGGCTTGCTGGCTGGCTGGCTGGCTGGGTCTGAGCACTATGTGTGTGGCTTGCTGGCTGGCTGGCTGGGTCTGAGCACTATGTGTGTGGCTTGCTGGCTGGCTGGCTGGCTGGGTCTGAGCACGAAAACAGCGTGGTGGTTTTTCACCACCTGTGCGCAACCAAACGCAAACACAAACACAAACACACATGCACATATTAACTGTATATATGATGATTTCGGGTGTGCCAGTACAGTACAGTACAGTACAGTACAGTACAGTACAGTACAGTACAGTACAGTACAGTACAGTACAGTACAGTACAGTACAGTACAGTAGTGGGTCATTTCTCTACCGTTTCGGACGCGGGGTGGCTCGCAGGAACCGGCCCGGCACCCTGGGCTCTATCCTGTGGGTCTGACCCCCCCCACCCCCCCCCCCCCCGGGGACCCCCACACGGAGTTGCACCACTCTAGGGTGGGATGTCTGTATTCCTCTAAAATTGGCCTTTTTTAACATTGATTTAGAGTCTAAATCAATGTTAAAAAAGGCCAAATCGACATTAAAAAAGGCCAATTTTTTTTCGCCGCCGCCCAGTGGGCGGCGTCGAACACATTAATACACTAAGGTCTCACTCTTGGCATTTTCTGAAACTTGGCAGCCCTGGTTTCAACTTAATCATCACGCTAAAATATGTATCTGAAAACATTATAGGGTAGAAATAAGCCACATAACAGTAAACTGGTAGAGTTGGCCGTCTATTTCATTTGTAAACAAACACACACCACGCTGCTGCGTATAGCATAGCAACACTCCCTAGCTACCGTCCCATCGCCTGAAGGGATGCGACGCTCTGATTGGTTCAGAAACTTCAGACCGGTGTTTCAACTTGAAACCGTTTGAAACTTCATAATAAAATGTCCACCATTTCCGTTTCATTACACCTTTAAATGTCAATATTATTAGATGTATACAAATCATTTTTATTACTTGATTAAAGTATCATACCTCCGCTTTTTAGCTTCAATCTTGTGGTGTTTGGTGTGGCGACTTGTCTTGCCTCGGGAAACATTGACTGGAGGCAGTTTAAGGTAAGTGGGGCCTTCCCCTCCCCCCACTCCAGGCACTTCTTCCATGATAATTGAGATATCACTTCTGGATAAACATTCTTCGTGAAAGGCCCTCTTCGTGAAAGACCCTTCTTTGTCTTGTACTAGTATGTTCCTCTATAATTAACAAATAGATATTCCAAAATAAATAAAGGAAATGTTTCAGTAATCAAACCATATAATCTTGATTAGGCCTATATATCAATCTGTAGGCTAATGAATGGTTATTATGTAAATCAATGACAATATAACTGGCAGTTCTAATATTCCTCCACCCCCATTACACATGTAGTAGGCCTATAATATAATCAATTGACATGTAGGAAAATATGATGTGTTTGATGTGATGTTTGGGATGGGTGATGCAGTAGAGGGACAAGAGGGTGAACCTTGTGATGTTACAGAGGTGATGAAAATGTTCTCTTTGGGGTTGTTTTTCTTTTGGGGTCGGGTGATGCCGTTGATTTTGATGGAGATCCTATTGATGTTGAACGATCAAGTGCTGTATATAGTCTTTTCTTTCCCCTTTTCAGTTTGCACTTAGTTTGAAGAAAATATGTACAGATGTTGCAGACATATGTTTTGTCATTAGGAGAAAATTGTGGAAAAAACTATTTTGATGTCGCCGTACTCGTCATATTCAGTAGCACTCTTCTGCTGTATCCCTTTAAAGTTTTTTGGAATATCAATCCACAATTTTCGCATTTACTCACTGGGCTGGTAATAGACGCCATGCTTACTTGTCGTTTTTCTTCTAATGAGCTGAGAAACATCGGTGATGATGAGGTCAACAGGGTAATAAACTGTGGTCGCGTGAACGTGCGCAGACTCATAACGATTTAAGTCATAGATCATGTTACAGAAAGCCTCGAGACGCGACAGTGAAACCTGGTGTAATAATTCGTCCGAACCGGTAGGGGATCACCGCTGCCAAATGGGGACGAGGGAATCGGAGCGATAAACACAACGAATAAGAGTGGGCAAAACATTGAAGCGACTGACAAAAGAAGGGACGTAAAGGCTCGGTTCAAATCGCGAGTTGGATTTTCTCGGCCGGGGCTAAGTTTGAATTAGTGTAAAACGTTTGTGGCCCTTCACTTTTTGGATTCATTGTGCAGAAAAGGGTAAGAAGCGTTCCTTATGGAAACATGCGCCGTTTCTGAACAGCGGTGGGAGGTGCCCAGGGCATCTCGGAGCTACAGAATGAGCGTAGGGAGAGGGCACATATGGGGCTAACTTTACATATGTTTGATTGCAACTTACTATGGCAGTGTTTACTCTATCAATCAGATGTTGGGAAACCTTGGCAAAATTGCACAAAACACAATCACCCAAATGAGTATCAAGAGAAACTCCTCACTTCATCCTCACATCACATCATATGCCAGCCTGGAATGTGGAGACAATAGTCAGTCTTAGAGTGAAGAACACAGACTCCTGAATAGATGATAATTATTTCAATTTATTGCATTCCTTATATGATGATTTCAGGTGTGCCAGTACAGTACAGTACAGTACAGTACAGTACAGTACAGTACAGTACAGTACAGTACAGTAGAGGGTACAGTAGAGGGACCCCCACACGGTAACTCTGTCATTTCTCAACCGTTTCGGACGCGGGGTGGCACGCCGGAACCGGCCCGGGCCCCTGGGCGCGTTCCTGGGGGTCTGGAATCAAATCATTTAAATCAGAATCAAAGTGTGTAATGTTAAATTAACACAAACCATTTTTAAAAACATGTTTATTTTAAAATATTTTATACAAATAAAAACTTGAAAAAAGCTATGTACATTTCTAGACTTTTTTTCTTTTTACATATTCCACAAGGGATCCTGGATGGAGTGGCCACACTTGTCTTCCTCTCTCCTGAGTGTGTCTCCCAACCACAGTGGTGGTCCTGGATTGGGGGAATGAGTGGTAGAATTTGCCTCCTAGCACTAGATGAGGTGCATTGTATGACCACATGGTATGTATGACATTTAACAATAATATTACTTCAACATCTCATTACATATTTTTTTCTTTTAATGAGCCACATTTTAATGATGCTGTCCTTGAAGCAAGCAAGGCATGTGCTTCCCAACTTCACAGCCAGCTTTAACCCATTCTGGGCGGGAACCCCTTTTGGTGTTTTAAAGATGGAGTGCCATGATTATTTTCCACCCTAAAACATGATCATCAGGTCTTATTGTTATATAAGGAGGTATCATTTTTTCAAAAAAGTGTACAGTATTTGTTAAAATCATGCTTTTATGTGGATACGCCCACCAGTTCATTAAGTATGCCTGGTGGGTGGTGTTTTTCCTAACATTAATTAACATGAATGTTATTTTGTCTGTGTAAAAGGGGTAAAACTTTCAGAGCTGACTACATGAAAGTGCCAGAGATCATGATTATCCCAAGGTGCCCGGTGTTGATTTTTGACAGCAACTGAACAGCTTCGAACAGAAGTTCTGGAGAACATGGGCCTTGACGAAGTGGTGTGCATCTCAGCATCATCTAACTGGTAAAAACATGCAGTACACTGTGTTATACAGATACTCCCTACAGAGACGGTGTATGTATTTAACCTATTATACTATATGTAATGTGAATACACATTACACAAATACATACAGATTAAATATGTATTTATAGGGAATCAATACAATTTGTATTCACACATGTGCAGCCAAACATTGATTGTTATCATTATGTAGTCAAAATATCCACCTGTCAATGGAGAGATGTGCGACGTCGGACTTAAAAAAGGAACTGCCTTGGCTGGTGGCACAGCTGAAAGATTCAGGGAGGCATGCAATGAAAACAGTGATCTACTGCCGGTAGGCCATGTCTGCAGAACAAGCAATTCAAACATTTTTTGTAGAGTCATGCTAATATGTTATTTCTTGTACAATTAATCTATAATTATAACTGAGTATGACAGATGTATATTTAAGTTTTATGTCATATCTTTTCATAAACTAAAGAACTATTCGTTCAGTGGCCAAGGAATACCGGAAGATAAAAAAGGCTTTGGGGACCAACATGTACGTGGATGGATCGGGAAAAAAGGAAAATCCTTGAAATGTTTCACAGCCACACCGACGACCGCACACACGACCGTATACTTGTAACATTCAAGAGGCCAGACAGCAACATACGTTGCATAATAGCAACTGTGGCATTTGGACTGGGTGTACAGGTTAACGACATTCGTCAAGTGTTGCACTGGGGTCCATCAAATGATGTGATGGGTTACTGGCAGGAAGTGGGAAGGTGTGCCAGGGATGGGCTCCAGGGGAAATCCATGCTTTAATTACATCTACCCCCAGTCAGTGCAGGCCAGGTTCATAGACAAGTGCATGCTGGATTTGATTGGAGCCTCTGAGTCACAGTGCATACGGAAGGACGTATTGGAGTACTTTTTCTTGTCCGGCATGGAGACGAATTAACTTTGACTTGCTTTGGCATGCATCAGCTTGTTGCAGTGTGTGTGACACAAGGTCATTCTTGATTTTAAATTTCAATTGAGCATAAATCAAAAAGTATTCACATGTAATTGACTATTCAAACTGGCAGATTAAACACAGTCCTACTCAAATCATACTCATCTGTGTCTCGAAGTTCCAGACGCTCATCCATCTCTTCTTACCTTACCTTCCCGGTAAGTACTCAAAGAGTCCATCTCTGTGGAACTCTTTTACAAATGTGGCTATGTCCTCCCTATACCTCTTTGTATGTGAAGACGATGCATGAGTTGGAGAATCAAAATTCCCCAATCCAGCCTCAGAAAAGAGCCTGTCCATCTCTTTTCCAAAAGACCCTGACAGCTCAGCACAACGGGCAATCTGCTGGTCAGTGTAATTGCCTCTGGACCTTTTTAGCATGTCTGACAAAGCAAAAAACAAAACACGATCCGGTAAAAAGTAGATCCTTGTTTAAACAGGATAGTCAAAATGTATCATTTGTAATTACTAATCTTACCTGTCAACATTTGGTGGGCAGGATAAAATATTTTGGATGAGGACGCTTCCGGTTCCAAAAACTCAGCATGTCCATTTTCCAAAATGCAGCCATTGCCGTGCCATCCCCCTCTCTTACAGCGTCTTTTCTTGCCAGTTGGCACAGGCCCTCCCACATCACTGCCTTGGTGTAATTCTGGACATGATCCTCATCCTGTGCACCGTACAGGCAGTCATTCGAACAATACCATATCCCTGTTGAACAGGTTGTATATATTAATTATAAACCATTAATATCATTATTATGAATAATGTCTATTACAATAAAAAGGCCTTCTTTGATATGCACTTTAATGGAAATGTACATTCAAATGCTCTATCCCTACCTTTGCTCTCAAGCTGGGCTTCTGGGCTCAAACAGGCCATGTGGTACCACTCGTTTCGTCTGCACTTGTCCATAAGCTCACACTGTACCATGGTCCCGCCTCGTTGCTTGCGGCTGAAACAGTAGACATAGTTTCCGTTGTTGTCGTATCTTATGACACGAGACCCTACAAACTTAACCAAAACACTGGGAGAGCATTGAGATAATTGTGAGACGCAGACAGAGTGAAGTTCCTTGATGATGTTGGTTTATTTCGGAGTACACAGCAAAGCATAGCATAGCATAGGCCTGGCTGGCCTTGACCAGCCACCAGGTAGTGACTGGCCAACTGACTGAACTGGTTACATTCAATTGCATGACATTAAGTACAGTTTACAAGAGGTGAGAATAGAGGCGTGTTCACTGTTCCCCTGAAGTCAACCCCAGCTTACGCATTGATCAGCCATTTGTTGAGTGGCCACTTTGAACCCATGTTTAGCATTTGATTGCCCTAGGTGTGAACCAGGATCTCAGGACTCAAACAAAAGGCACAGTAAAACAACCCCTGTCCCCAGGTGGTCCTTGAATATCAAAGACAGACCCCAATTAAGCCAGCCAGCTAGTCTGACCAACTAAACAACAGATCACCATATGCTATGCCCAAGAACATGAGATATTGTAAGAATTATTGATTCATAATTCACCACATTGTCTTGACAGTCATCGCAGCAGAACCAGTCATCTTCTGTTACGGCATCCAGTGGTGGATTTAGTCTAATTTTATCTTCACACACACACACACACACACACACACACACACACACACACACACACACACACACACACACACACACACACACACACACACACACACACACACACACACACACACACACACACACACACACACACACACACACACACACACACACACACACACACACACACACACACACACACAACCTTCACAAGAGCAAAAAGGATAGTCGTCCTCCTCGCCTTCTATGTCTGTTGTCCCGTATTGTTTGTATTGTTTGTATGTTTTAAACCAATACTCTTGCTGTAAACCTAATTGCCCTTCTGGGACATTAATAAAGACCTTGAACCTTGAACTTCTACCCTCTTTGTGAGAGCAACACGTTTAATATCATCTTGTGGTGGTGGCATCCAAACAAGATCTACCACTTGCTGGGCGAGGTTGTCTAACCACTGCAGTTGTTCCTCTGCCTCATCCGGATAGCCCTCGGGTGTCTGGTCGACATTGTCCATGCCACGCATTGTGGTGACACACAATGTTATGTATACATATTCATTTTAAATTATATTACAGACAGTTACAAGAACAGTGTAGCAGTAAATGTGATGGGAAACAATAGATGATATACTGTAGGCCTGATACTATTCCTCCATCTCACCTGCAGGAGAACCATGTCTTTATGAAACTCCTATGGAGCTTCCACGAGTCCTTCAAAACGTAATTCAGGAGTGCTTCCGTTGAGCCTGGCTTCACGGCAGTGGACCATGCGCTCCACACTTAGCCCATCTCCACAACACAGGATCGGGTAAGGTTTTCCTCCAACAGTTGGCACAGATTTATGAGGGTAATCCATTATTTCAAGGACTCCCTCTGTTGAGCTGGGGTTTGAGTGGATCACCCCAAGGCTGACCTAATAGGCAAAAATAAACAAATCAATAAAATATGACCACACCAAAGTATATAATTCAGAATATTACACTACCAGTATATCAAACTTGTTGACCCAAAACCAGCACTGCAATTCATCGTCATAGTATTAATAAATGTGTGATATTTTTTAAATATTAATTAAATCTTGATATTTTCTACATACCACTGTGCTCTTTTGCTCCATTTGTTCGGTGTAGGTGTGAGTAATGTGTTTCACCACCTTAGCTTTGATCTTCTCAAGAGCTGGTATATTGTGAACGAGGACCCGCTTGACTAAGACAGTCATACGCAGACACAATGAATCATAATCCTGTTTGAAACAAAGTTTATATTTAAATTATTAATTATATGTTATAAATGTTTATTTTTGGTTATTACACAGGATGTGGCTATGTGTGTGCTACACTGTACATACCTCTGGTGATGGCAGGACCTTGTGCAGAGGGACATCCACTGCCCTTTGACCCTCTCCTTCAAGATGGCCAAAGTTGACTTTATTTCTGTGGGCAAATGCAAGTGCCCAAAGAAGCATGTCCATGGCTTTGATGCTTGGCGTGTGCTGTCAACTGTTGAAAGAAGTGTACTAGATTTTTTTTACTTAATTGTATGCACCTTCCTTAGCATACACATTGTTCTGTTACTACTGTTATATACTATTAATAATATCACTACTTTCTATTATTATTCTATTACTATTTGCTATACGTGACTAAATTTGACTGAGGGACTGCCATTGGATTTTTTTGAATTTTCGTTTTTTTCATGTCATATGAAAGCAGGGAATCATAGCTTCAAATGGACATATTGGTTGTTCAGTTTGACCCACCAGTTTTGGAGATATGGCTTATAGAGTAATGTCTTGCAGAAAACAGCGAGTTGAGAAAACAGGCTTGAAAGGTTCACTTCTGTGGTCTCTAACATTACACCTAGCTACATGTTTGGGCATTTATTTCATATTTACATGTCGATTTCATCTCCGACACTTATTTCAGACATGCTCTAGTATGTGAAGAGTCTGCCTGTGCTATAAACTCATTTAAAGGAGCATTCAGTGATTTGGGTGATTTGGAAAACCACCCAGTCCACCCCAGTAACAAAATGTGCACATGCACGCTCTACAGTGGGGGGAAGTGCAACAGGCCAACAGCATGTGCACCAAGGCCCGCCCCCACTCGATCATGTTTGGAGGAAGGCCCCTCTCATCCTGATTGGATGAAGGCTTTGCCACCCGCCACCAAAACTGAAACTAGGGTTTTTTGACCCCAGGGGCTCACTGGGGACAGGGTGGAACTCCTTATATGGTCAGCACACTCTATAGTAGGGAGGATTATCCAGAAAAAAAGAAAAAACAAGTGATATTTGAATTAAGTCAAATCACTGAATATACCTCTTAAAAAAAAAGAAAAAATAACGTTTTTCTCCTCTGGTGAAAAGCTAGAGTTTGCGCGATGGCAGTCTCTCAGTCAAATCTGGTCTGCCTTTGTTCTGTTTTCTAGCATTTATTAAAGTGTTTCTTACCTGCACATTGTCCCATGTGAGTTGTTAAGGCTGGCTCATGGGCCTTAACAAAGAGGGGAGGCCAGACGGAGTTAAAGCAGCAAAAAAGTATTTTATTAAATAATTAATGAATAAAGTTAATCAAACCAATCATTTTTTGTTCCAACTTAAGCTGGCAGGGAACAAGCTGCCCAATTCACAAAACATAACAAAAGCAAGGTTGCTCTGGTGTGGCTGTGCAGCCTGCCTGAGGAGGAATGGAGAGACCAGAACATTAACACAGCACGTGTTTTATAGTGTTTGGGGAGGACACTGGCCAGGTGTCTCCCCTTCTGCAGATTGCCAGCTCCGCCCTCCCAATCCAGCACTGCAAAGGGATTGGGTTAAGCATGCCTGACACAGAACAGCATACACATTCCTTAAAGGTACAGGGGCCGTCACCCCCCCCCCCCCCCCCTTAAAAACAGGGTCCCAAAGGGAACCCTGGCCCAAAATGTGGAATATGAGTTGCCCCTGGGAAGTCTAGGACCAAATGTCAGTTTCCTTTTTGCCTTCATTGGTACTACCTAAAGGTGTTAAAAAACCCAATAACTCTTTAATATGGTGTATTTTAGATGCATTTTAATTATGGTGTTTTTTGGAATACTTGAATGAGAGTAATATTCCTTTATTTGGCCACAATGACTCTACTTTTTAATAGGCTACAACAGTTCAAAATGGTTACATACCTCAACTGATGTCTTCCATAACTTCAGCTGGTGATCATGGCCACGGCGCATACTGTCTACATGGCCCCTAGCAGCATTGATGCTCTGACTGACTCCCAGGCTGTTAAGGGTCTGGAACATTTTTTGAGAGCAGCCCTGCCGCCAACATTCGACGCCCTAGACAACTTTGCACACATTTGTTTTTGCAAGCTAGGTGTATACAAGATGATTGACAGCACCATGCCTGCCCTCTTGTCTAAAAGTCCTTGGGCTTCGGTCAGTGTAAAGGGTCTAAATAAAAGTAAATGAATAATTTATATTAAATGTCAATATTATTAGATGTATACAAATCATTTTTATTACTTGATTAAAGTATACCTCCACTTTTTAGCTTCAATCTTGTGGTGTTGTGTGGCGACTTGTCTTGCCTCGGGAAACATTGACTGGAGGCAGTTTAAGGTAAGTGGGGCCTTCCCCTCCCCCCACTTCTTCCATGATAATTGAGATATCACTTCTGGATAAACATTCGTGAAAGGCCCTCTTCGTGAAAGACCCTTCTTTGTCTTGTACTAGTATGTTCCTCTATAATTAACAAATAGATATTCCAAAATAAATAAAGGAAATGTTTCAGTAATCAAACCATATAATCTTGATTAGGCCTATATATCAATCTGTAGGCTAATGAATGGTTATTATGTAAATCAATGACAATATAACTGGCAGTTCTAATATTCCTCCACCCCCATTACACATGTAGTAGGCCTATAATATAATCAATTGACATGTAGGAAAAGATGTTTGATGTGATGTTTGGGATGGGTGATGCAGTAGAGGGACAAGAGGGTGAACCTTGTGATGTTACAGGAGGTGATGAAAATGTTCTCTTTGGGGTTGTTTTTCTTTTGGGGTCGGGTGATGCCGTTGATTTTGATGGAGATCCTATTGATGTTGAACGATCAAGTGCTGTATATAGTCTTTTCTTTCCCCTTTCAGTTTGCACTTAGTTTGAAGAAATTATGTACAGATGTTGCAGACATGTTTTGTCATTAGGAGAAAATTGTGGAAAAAACAATGTTGATGTCGCCGTACTTGTCATATTCAGTAGCACTCTTCTGCTGTATCCCTTTAAAGTTTTTTGGAATATCAATCCACAATTTTCGCATTTACTCACTGGGCTGGTAATAGACGGCCATGCTTGTCGTTTTTCTTCTAATGAGCTGAGAAACATCGGTGATGAGGTCAACAGGGTAATAAACTGTGGTCGCGTGAACGTGCGCAGACTCATAACGATTTAAGTCATAGATCATGTTACAGAAAGCCTCGAGACGCGACAGTGAAACCTGGTGTAATAATTCGCCCGAACCGGTAGGGGATCACCGCTGCCAAATGGGGACGAGGGAATCGGAGCGATAAACACAACGAATAAGAGTGGGCAAAACATTGAAGCGACTGACAAAAGGGACGTAAAGGCTCGGTTCAAATCACGAGTTGGATTTTCTCGGCCGGGGCTAAGTTTGAATTAGTGTAAAACGTTTGTGGCCCTTCACTTTTTGGATTCATTGTGCAGAAAAGGGTAAGAAGCGTTCCTTATGGAAACATGCACCGTTTCTGAACAGCGGTGGGACGTGCCCAGGGTGTGACCTCATCTCGGAGCTACAGAATGAGCGTAGGGAGAGGGCACATATGGGACTAACTTTATATATGTTTGATTGCAACTTAATATGGCAGTGTTTACTCTATCAATAAGATGTTGGGAAACCTTGGCAAAACTTGCACAAAACACAATCACCCAAATGAGTATCAAGAGAAACTCCTCACTTCACACCATATGCCAGCCTGGAATGTGGAGACAATAGTCAGTCTTAGAGTGAAGAACACAGACTCCTGAATAGATGATAATTATTTCAATTTATTGCATTCCTTATTTACTGTGTGCTTTCATCTCATACCAAGTTCATGCAAGTGTATCTTACGAAAATGACACTCATAATTCACCCACCGATTAGCATAGCAAATAACAGAAATGACACTATTTGAATCTTTAAATAATGAATAATTGTTGGTTGTTGGTTCCAAACACCTCCACCTCACAGAGAGTCAGGATTTCATTTTTTCCAGGAATCACAATATTGACAAACTGACCCTCCATCCCATTACAGGTAAGTCTTTGTGTTGCCAGCTGGGATAGAGTCAATTACAGCACATCTGACCGAAAAGAGAAAACATGTTACAAATACACATTACAACTGTTGCTGTAATACATAGAACATTGTGTCAGAGTCAAAATAACTATGGTACAATGCATGGTGCAAACCTTGTTAGTTTTTAAAATGTTATCTCTAGTCTATTCACTTCAGACTCAATGTATTCCTGCAAAGCAAGCAATAAGTACATACTTAGGATTTCCAATTCCATTGTCGTTCAGGGAGTTTCCAATGCGGATGACAGCAGTCTTTTCTGTTGGTGATCTTGACAGAAAGAGAAAACAGATGTTACAAATACACATACTGTACACACTACAACTGTTGCTGTAATACATGAACATGCGGATTTCAGCGCCATTGATCCTTTCATGACACCAGTCATGGATACAGTCCCATGTAACTATCACTTAACATTGTAAAAAAATAGCAGAAGCGATGCACGAGTGAATCTTTAAAGGCGGTAAATTAAAAAAAAAAGCATTATAGTTTGTGAACAGATTTAGACTAACGATTTCCATCATCGGATATGGCAGCAATGTCAACCAGTGTGTCAGATATTGGAGAATGAGCTAGTTGTCCATCTTGTGCCAATGAATGCCACAGACGAAAAACAGTCTAAGTTCACACTATTTATCCATAATGTATAAATGATAGATAAGGGGCCAGGACAACGAGGCCTTTTTGTGGAGGGGTCAGAAAGAAATTTGGACTTGCAGTTTTTCGTCTGTGGTACTCTGAATGTCCACCTAAATACAGATAAGCACATAATATTTATGGAGGAATACGCCATCAATTACTGTACAAAAATATCAAATAGCAGAAATTATGCACATGTGAATTAATCTTTCAAATCATATGAATGTAAATAATCAATAATTATGTATGCTTTGTGATCCGATTTACAGTTGACTAACCATTATCTTCCTTTTTGGTCCCAAACACTTCAACTTCACAGAGAGTCAGGATTTCATTTTCTCCAGGAATCACAATATTGACAAACTGACCCTCCATCCCATTACAGGTAAAGGTTGTTGTGTTGCCAGCTGGGATAGAGTCAATTACAGCACATCTGACCGAAAAGAGAAAACAGATGTTACAAATACACATTACAACTGTTGCTGTAATAAATAGAACATTGTGTCAGAGTCAAAATAACTATGGTACAATGCATGGTGCAAAACTATGTTAGTTTTTAAAATGTTCTCTAGTCTATTCACTTCAGACTCAATGTATTCCTGCAAAGCAAGCAATAAGTACATACTTAGGATTTCCATTTCCATTGTCGTTCAGGGAGTTTCCAATGCGGATCTCAGCTCCATTGATCCTTGTATGACAGCAGTCTTTTCTGTTGGTGATCTTGACAGAATTCACTTTGTAAGTCTTCTGCAGGTCAACTCTCCACCAGGGTTTGGTCTCTCCGTTTGTGTGGGTACAGGAGTTCTGTGACCAGACATTGGCACGATTCCCATCAATGGCTCTTTCCGGAGCTCCTACATTTCTAATCGAAGACTGTGCTGCTTGTCCACCTCGTGCCACATTTTCACCTACATGAAGGTATTTTAGACAATTTTTATGGAGGGTTACAGTCCCATTCATGGTCACGTGTAACTCTATCACTTAACATTGTAAGAAATAGCAGAAGTGATTTACGAGTGAATCTTTAAAGGCATATGACTGTAAATTTTAAAAAAGCATTATGGTTTGTGAACAGATTTAGACTAACGATTTCCATCATCAGATATGGCAGCAATGTCAACCAGTGTGTCAGATATTGGAGAATGAGCTAGTTGTCCATCTTGTGCCAATGAATGCCACAGACGAAAAACAGTCTAAGTTCACACTATTTATCCATAATGTATAAATGATAGATAAGGGGCCAGGACAACGAGGCCTTTTTGTGGAGGGGTCAGAATGAAATTTGGACTTGGACGGTTTTTCGTCTGTGGTACTCTGAATGTCCACCTAAATACAGATAAGCACATAATATTTATGGAGGAATACGCCATCAATTACTGTACAAAAATATCAAATAGCAGAAATTATGCACATGTGAATTAATCTTTCAAATCATATGAATGTAAATAATCAATAATTATGTATGCTTTGTGATCAGATTTACAGTTGACTAACCATTATCTTCCTTTTTGGTCCCAAACACTTCAACTTCACAGAGAGTCAGGATTTCATTTTCTCCAGGAATCACAATATTGACAAACTGACCCTCCATCCCATTACAGGTAAAGGTCGTTGTGTTGCCAGCTGGGATAGAGTCAATTACAGCACATCTGACCGAAAAGAGAAAACAGATGTTACAAATACACATTACAACTGTTGCTGTAATACATAGAACATTGTGTCAGAGTCAAAATAACTATGGTACAATGCATGGTGCAAACCTATGTTAGTTTTTAAAATGTTATCTCTAGTCTATTCACTTCAGACTCAATGTATTCCTGCAAAGCAAGCAATAAGTACATACTTTCCATTGTCGTTCAGGGAGTTTCCAATGCGGATCTCAGCTCCATTGATCCTTGTATGAAAGCAGTCTTTTCTGTTGGTGATCTTGACAGAATTCACTTTGTAAGTCTTCTGCAGGTCAACTCTCCACCAGGGTTTGGTCTCTCCGTTTGTGTGGGTACAGGAGTTCTGTGACCAGACATTGGCACGATTCCCATCAATGGCTCTTTCCGGAGTTCCTAGACCTAGATTATCGAATCTAGTCGAAGACTGCGCTGCTTGTCCACCTCGTGCCACATTTTCACCTGCATGAAGGTATTTATTAAGCTAACTAGAATTTTGCGGGCCTTCGGCCCGCTCATCCTAGCAAAAGTAATATTTGTATAGTAAATATGGCAGTTGTGGGGAAGCGATGTGGTGCATATGGATTCGGGTGGCGTGCAGGATTTATTGTGCATGGAGATGTGCTAACAGTGGTTTGGTAGGAGAAGGAGCACAGATAAACGGCCATGTGCTTGTGTACCCCCTTTCTATTAGGGTAGAAGGATATGTATAGAGGGATGCAGTCCCATTTGTCACTTATAAAGCCATCAGTTAGCATTAGGCATATAGCAAATACCATATAAATGGTGCATGTGTGAATCTTTTTGGTCCCAAACATTATAATATTTCATGTACACAAAATATTGTTCCCATGACTAGCAAAGTTATAAAAATATAATTAGTCAGAGTGATTAGAATGCACTCTCATAACATTGATTAAAAAGACTATTTAAAGTATTTTACTCATAATACACTCCATAATGCATAATACATACTTTCCATGCTGATGAGGCATATCTCCCCAGTAAAAACAAACAGCACAAGGATAAGATCGCCGGTCATCATCCTGCGAAATAAATTACAGTGAGTGAACTTTCAAATTGATCATTTCAGGGAAATGTCAGGTACACTTAAGGTCGGGCATGCAGCTCTTTAATGAACAGAAAATCCATGTTCAAGTAGATTTCACCAAATCAGGAGAGAGTATCGATTTATCAGCTTCACTTATTGTCTAGTTACAAATTTGTATACTCATTTATTTTTGTCATCACTTTCAATTTAACTTTCAATTACAATTTCATTTAACTATGCATTCTCTCTCCTGATTGGATCAAATTGGTATGATGACCTGAAAATTCATTTTCAGTTTACTAAAGAGCTGGTGATACAGGGAGACATGTTACTGCGCAAACACTCTAGCAGTGATTTTTTGGTCAAAGACACTGAGCTCATCTAACCCTGGATAACCATATATAGAGAAGAATGGATCATCACCTAGATCTGCATACTGTATATGGAGCCGGCCAGCAACTCTACATCTGACCTCAAACCTTATATCTCCATATATGGAGCTGACCTGTTCTGACATTCCATATGTTGATCCGTCCCCACCCGTCCTTCCTGTTCTGACATTCCAAATTAATTCCATATGTTGATCTGACCCCCCATGCCAAAGCGCCAGCGCTCGCCCAGCAGTCTGCCGTCACCCAGGTGGATGCATGCACGCGACCTTGCCCCTTTAGGGCGACCTACTGGTATACAGTACTTGAGCTTAGATTCTGCCACTAAATATTTGCAATAGGGGTTACTGAATTAATGTTATTATAGAATATCAGTAAACTGAATAATGCATGAATATTTGGTATGTTGTGTATCACCATATGAATGAATATGTGCAGTCTATCAACAATGAACATATAGTATTCATCTATCAACATTAACAACCATCCTTTTATGTTGTGCAATATTATTTAGAAGTCTCCAGTGGGTATCAACTACTGCGAGTAAATTGGTCAAAATGTCTAATGATAATTTGTAAATAAACCGGTAATTACTTTCCATACACAAAGTAATGATAAGTTACACAAAATAGGGTAATTAACTTTCATGTTTGTGGACATTCTCTCAAACCTTAACTTTGTAACTACAGTATTGTATATAGAGTATATAGAGAGAAGGATATCACCAGATACATACCTTGACTCTGCAGTGACCGAATCAAGTATTTGGCGGCTCGCCACTCTGGAATCTGGAATGGAGAGACCAGAACATTACGTGTTTTATAGTGTTTGGGGAGGACACTGGCCAGGTGTCTCCCCTTCTGCAGATTGCCAGCTCCGCCCTCCCAATCCAGCACTGCAAAGGGATTGGGTTAAGCATGCCTTACACAGAACAGCATACACATTCCTTAAAGGTACAGGGGCCGTCACACACCCCCCCCCCCCCCTTAAAAAGTGGCCCAACATGTGGAATATGAGTTGCCCCTGGGCAGTTTCCTTTTTCCTTCATTGGTACTACCTAAAGGTGTTAAAAAAAACAATAACTTCATAACTCTTTAATATGGTGTATTTTAGATGCATTTTAATTATGAAGGTGTTTTTTGGAATACTTGAATGAGAGTAATATTCCTTTATTTTGCCACAATGACTCTACTTTTTAATAGGCTACAACAGTTCAAAATGGTTACATACCTCAACTGATGTCTTCCATAACTTCAGCTGGTGATCATGGCCACGGCGCATACTGTCTACATGGCCCCTAGCAGCATTGATGCTCTGACTGACTCCCAGGCTGTTAAGGGTCTGGAACATTTTTTGAGAGCAGCCCTGCCTCCAACATTCGACGCCTAGACAACTTTGCACACATTTCTGTTTTTGCAAGCTAGATGTATACAAGATGATTGACAGCACCATGCCTGCCCTCTTGTCTAAAAGTCCTTGGGCTTCTGTCAGTGTAAAGGGTCTAAAAAAAAGTAAATGTAAATGAATAATTTATATTAAATGTCAATATTATTAGATGTATACAAATAATTTGTATTACTTGATTAAAGTATCAAACCTCCGCTTTTTTAGCTTCAATCTTGTGGTGTTTGGTGTGGCGACTTGTCTTGCCTCGGGAAACATTGACTGGAGGCAGTTTAAGGTAAGTGGGGCCTTCCCCTCCCCCCACTCCAGGCACTTATTCCATGATAATTGAGATATCACTTCTGGATCAACATTCTTCGTGGAAGGCCCTCTTCATGAAAATGTTCTCTTTGGGGTTGTTTTTCTTTTGGGGTCGGTGATGGCGTTGATTTTGATGGAGATCCTATTGATGTTGAACGATCAAGTGCTGTATATCGTCTTTTCTTTCCCTTTTTCAGTTTGCACTTAGTTTGAAGAAAATATGTACAGATGTTGCAGACATATGTTTTGTCATCAGGAGAAAATTGTGGAAAAAACAATGTTGATGTCGCCGGACTTGTCATATTCAGTAGCACACTTCTGCTGTATCCCTTTAAAGTTTTTTGGAATATCAATCCACAATTTTCGCATTTACTCACTGGGCTGGTAATAGACGCCATGCTTACTTGTCGTTTTTCTTCTAATGAGCTGAGAAACATCGGTGATGATGAGGTCAACAGGGTAATAAACTGTGGTCGCGTGAACGTGCGCAGACTCATAACGATTTAAGTCATAGATCATGTTACAGAAAGCCTCGAGACGCGACAGTGAAACCTGGTGTAATAATTCGTCCGAACCGGTAGGGGATCACCGCTGCCAAATGGGGACGAGGGAATCGGAGCGATAAACACAACGAATAAGAGTGGGCAAAACATTGAAGCGACTGACAAAAGAAGGGACGTAAAGGCTCGGTTCAAATCGCAAGTTGGATTTTCTCTGCCTTTGAATTAGTGTAAAACGTTTGTGGCCCTTCACTTTTTGGATTCATTGTGCAGAAAAGGGTAAGAAGCGTTTCTTATGGAAACATGCGCCGTTTCTGAACAGTGGTGGGAGGTGCCCAGGGCATCTCGGAGCTACAGAATGAGCGTAGGGAGAGGGCACATATGGGGCTAACTTTACATATGTTTGATTGCAACTTACTATGGCAGTGTTTACTCTATCAATCAGATGTTGGGAAACCTTGGCAAAATTGCACAAAACACAATCACCCAAATGAGTATCAAGAGAAACTCCTCACTTCATCCTCACATCACATCATATGCCAGCCTGGAATGTGGAGACAATAGTCAGTCTTAGAGTGAAGAACACAGACTCCTGAATAGATGATAATTATTTCAATTTATTGCATTCCTTATTTACTGTGTGCTTTCTTCTCATACCAAGTTCATGCATTTTAAGTGTATCTTACGAAAATGACACTCATAATTCACTCACCGATTAGCATAGCAAATAGCAGAAATGACACTATTTGAATCTTTAAATGATGAATAATTGTTTATGGCTGGTGATCTGATTTAGACTAACAACCATCGTCATCCGTTTCGGTTCCAAACACCTCCACCTCACAGAGAGTCAGGATTTCATTTTTTCCAGGAATCACAATATTGACAAACTGACCCTCCATCCCATTACAGGTAAAGGTCTTTGTGTTGCCAGCTGGGATAGAGTCAATTACAGCACATCTGACCGAAAAGAGAAAACATATGTTACAAATACACATTACAACTGTTGCTGTAATACATAGAACATTGTGTCAGAGTCAAAATAACTATGGTACAATGCATGGTGCAAACCTATGTCAGTTTTTTAAATGTTATCTCTATTCACTTCAGACTCAATGTATTCCTGCAAAGCAAGCAATAAGTACATACTTAGGATTTCCATTTCCATTGTCGTTCAGGGAGTTTCCAATGCGGATCTCAGCTCCATTGATCCTTGTATGACAGCAGTCTTTTCTGTTGGTGATCTTGACAGAATTCACTTTGTAAGTCTTCTGCAGGTCAACTCTCCACCAGGGTTTGGTCTCTCTGTTTGTGTGGGTACAGGAGTTCTGTGACCAGACATTGGCACGATTCCCATCAATGGCTCTTTCCGGAGCTCCTGCCGGAGTTCCTAGATTATCTAATCTAATCGAAGACTGTGCTGCTTGTCCACCTCGTGCCATATTTTCACCTACATGAAGGTATTTTAGAGGACAATTTTTATGGAGGGTTACAGTCCCATTCATGGTCACGTGTAACTTAACATTGTAAGAAATAGCAGAAGTGATGCACGAGTGAATCTTTAAAGGCATATGACTGTAAATTTAAAAAAAGCATTATGGTTTGTGAACAGATTTAGACTAACGATTTCCATCATCGGATATGGCAGCAATGTCAACCAGTGTGTCAGATATTGGAGAATGAGCTAGTTGTCCATCTTGTGCCAATGAATGCCACAGACGAAAAACAGTCTAAGTCCACACTATTTATCCATAATGTATAAATGATAGATAAGGGGCCAGCACAACGAGGCCTTTTCGTGGAGGGGTCAGAATGAAATTTGGACTTAGACTGTTTTTCGTCTGTGGTACTCTGAATGTCCACCTAAATACAGATAAGCACATAATATTTATGGAGGAATACGCCATCAATTACTGTACAAAAATATCAAATAGCAGAAATTATGCACATGTGAATTAATCTTTCAAATCATATGAATGTAAATAATCAATAATTATGTATGCTTTGTGATCAGATTTACAGTTGACTAACCATTATCTTCCTTTTTGGTCCCAAACACTTCAACTTCACAGAGAGTCAGGATTTCATTTTTTCCAGGAATCACAATATTGACAAACTGACCCTCCATCCCATTACAGGTAAAGGTCTTTGTGAAGCCAGCTGGGATAGAGCCAATTACAGCACATCTGACCGAAAAGAGAAAACAGATGTTACAAATACACATTACAACTGTTGCTGTAATACATAGAACATTGTGTCAGAGTCAAAATAACTATGGTACAATGCATGGTGCAAACCTATGTTAGTTTTTAAAATGTTATCTCTAGTCTATTCACTTTAGACTCAATGTATTCCTGCAAAGCAAGCAATAAGTACATAGGCCTACTTAGGATTTCCATTTCCATTGTCGTTCAGGGAGTTTCCAATGCGGATCTCAGCTCCATTGATCCTTGTATGACAGCAGTCTTTTCTGTTGGTGATCTTGACAGAATTCACGTTGTAAGTCTTCCGCAGGTCAACTCTCCACCAGGGTTTGGTCTCTCTGTTTGTGTGGGTACAGGACTTCTGTGAAAAGCCATTGGCACGATTCCCATCAATGGCTCTTTCCGGAGTTCCTAGATTATCCTTTCTAATCGAAGACTGCGCTGCTTGTCCACCTCGTGCCACATTTTCACCTGCATGAAGGCATTTATTAAGATAACTAGAATTTCGTCATCCTAGCAAAAGTAATATTTGTACAGTAAATATGGCAGTTGTGGGGAAGCGATGTGGTGCATATGGATTCGGGTGGCGTGCAGGATTTATTGTGCATGGAGATGTGCTAACAGAGTGGTTTGGTAGGAGAAGGAGCACGGATAAACGGCCATGTGCTTCTGTACCCCCTTTCTATTAGGGTAGAAGGATATGTAGAGAGGGATGCAGTCCCATTTGTCACTTATAAAGCCATCAGTTAGCATTAGGCCTATAGCAAATACCATATAAATGGTGCATGTGTGAATCTTTTTGATCCCAAACATTATAATATTTCATGTACACAAAATATTGTTGCCATGACTAGCAAAGTTATAAAAATATAATTAGTCAGAGTGATTAGAATGCACTTTGTCTCATAACATTGATTAAAAAGACTATTTAAAGTATTTTACACATAATACATACTCCATAATGCATAATTCATACTTTCCATGCTGATGAGGCATATCTCCCCAGTAAAAACAAACAGCACGAGGATAAGATCGCCGGTCATCATCCTGCAAAATAAATTACATCAGTGAGTGAACTCTTTCAAATTGATCATTTCAGGGAAATGTCAGGTACACTTAAAGGTCGGGCATGCAGCTCTTTAATGAACAGAAAAGCCATGTTCAAGTAGATTTCACCAAATCAGGAGAGTATCGATTTATCAGCTTCACTTATTGTCTAGTTACAAATTTGTATACTCATTTGTTTTTGTCATCACTTTCAATTTAACTTTCAATTTCAATTTAATTTAACTATGCATTCTCTCTCCTGATTGGATCAAATTGGTATGCTGACCTGAAAATTCATTTTCTGTTTACTAAAGAGCTGGTGATACAGGGAGACATGTTACTGCGCAAACACTCTAGCAGTGATTTTTTTGGTCAAAGACACTGAGCTCATCTAACCCTGGATAACCATATATAGAGAAGACTGGATCATCACCTAGATCTGCATACTGTATATGGAGCCGGCCAGCAACTCTACATCTGACCTCAAACCTTATATCTCCATATATGGAGCTGACCTGTTCTGACATTCCATATGTTGATCCGTCCCCACCCGTCCTTCCTGTTCTGACATTCCGAATTAATTCCATATGTTGATCTGACCCCCCATGCCAAAGCGCCAGCGCTCGCCCAGCAGTCTGCCGTCACCCAGGTGGATGCATGCACGCGACCTTGCCCCTTTAGGGCGACCTACTGGTATACAGTACTTGAGCTTAGATTCTGCCACTAAATATTTGCAATAGGGGTTACTGAATTAATGTTATTATAGAATATCAGTAAACTGTGAATAATGCATGAATATTTGGTATGTTGTGTATCACCATATGAATGAATGTGCAGTCTATCAACAATGAACATATTGATGAATATAGTATTCATCTATCAACATTAACAACCATCCTTTTATGTTGTGCAATATTATTTAGCAGTCTCCAGTGGGTATCAACTACTGCGAGTAAATTGGTCAAAATGTCTAATGATAATTTGTAAATAAACCGGTAATTACTTTCCGTACACAAAGTAATGATAAGTTACACAAAATAGTGTAATTAACTCTCATGTTTGTGGACATTCTCTCAAACCTTAACTTTGTAACTACAGTATTGTATATAGAGTATATAGAGAGAAAAGGATATCACAGGATACATACCTTGAATCTTTCCAGTGACCGAATCAAGTATTTGGCGGCTTGCCACTCTGGAATCTCCTTTGTGTGGGCTCCTTGGTGAGATAGTTGGCTTATATATTTCTCATGGGGCGGATCCCTAAAATGACAGACTTAAACAATTGTTTAGTTTAGGAAAACACTGGTCAAATAATAAATGATCAGGTGACAAATTGTAACGGATGTTGAACAGGATTCGAGGATTTGTTATATCTATATATAGATGCCTTGCCGAGCCATGAGGCCCATAGGGCAGGAGCCTATGTCCTGTTGCTGTAGCGTGAGGCAGCTTGATGTACAAGTACATCATCGCAGTCTCAAAGCCACTGGAAATAGATTGCTAAAAAGCTTATTTTCCGAACAATCAGATACATGAACGAACTGAAGAACCAGAGCGAAACCGGGCAAAGGAAAACGCTAGCCCCCCCTCTTCTCGCACTATCATGCTCAAATTGCACCTTTCTAAACTAATCTTATTGTATATGGAAGCTAGCCTAAATTGCACCTTCTTAAACTAAACTGTGTTGAACATAACCTACTGTGAAGCTGTTCACACCTACCTACCTAACTTTGCTACTACAGGGAAAACATGCACATGTAAGCCTACATGTTACTATTTTCTCTACTCCTTGATTGCTCTTTCTTGCACTCTTTATTCTGTCCCTTCATTTCCTGTGCTTGCTGTGTTTTTTGTTGTTTTGAATGCTATGCTATCTATGCCGCTGCATTGTCTGTAAGGAAGCCAAACAAAAATAAGTTTTACTCTTATGTACCTGTACACAAGATGTAACAATAAAGTCCAACCTTGAACCTTGAAGTACACCCCATGGACATGACGTTAGTACAGTACCGTATGTCCCAATCTAACCTTACGTCACCAGGCTTTCCATCTTGGAGGAAAGCCTGTGTTTCCAAATCGCTGTGTGATCCGGTCTAGACCAGATGGTAAAATCGAAAGAAAGAAAGAAAGAAAGAAAGAAAGAAAGAAAGACGTATACCTGTTTGTGGTTTCCGGCTTTGTCGGTGTCGTTTTGGTCGCTACGAGTTGGAATAAAGATGGATACCAAACAAACTATTCTAAGACGTCGGTTTTATACACCACATCAAGGCTTTTATTGGGTAGGCCCTAAAATGGCGATGCCCTTGATCACAGGGAATTTTTAGTACTTCTGAATCCGTTTTGTGGTTTCCTGCCTGATGACTACAAATCAGTAATCTGAGTTCCCAGAAGTTTTATTTTTCGCCACTAGGGGGGCGAGACAAATCAGTGACTATATGACATAAGTTACCATCCTGACCGGATCATAAAACCTGAAAAGGAATGCTTCCCAGGCTACCCCCAATCCAACCGCTGATGCCGAGTGCCAAGCATGGAGACACTGGATTCCATTTTTTGTCTTTGGTATGACCCAACCGGGGAACAAACCCCGAACTCCCAGTCCTAGGGCGGACATTGTAACTACAAGACCACTGAGCTGGTACATATATCACAAATAGATGAGATGAGAGATGAAAAATAGCCTTCATGATTTCCCACTTTTGTTTCTAAGAGGTTGTTCGCAATGTTTAGATTGTTGCATTATGAAACAAACACTTTGCAGATAGAAAGAGGATAATTCAAGCTTTCCCTACAGCTGCAATTTTGACATTGTGTAATATAATGAGAGGACTTTTGTTTGGATGAATGGGCTGTCTATGGGAAGTAGCACCTAGGTAGCACCTTGATGGCAAGAGGGCTGCGGTCTGAATAAAGACAATACAGCAGGGAGGGGAAAACATACACCGGGAGACAATTGGGGGGAAACATGAGAACAGCGACCCGCATGGCACATTCTGGACACAGAGCATGACAAAAAAAATGTATGTAATGATAATGATCAGCCCTTTTGAAACATTGCCGAACGAGAAGCTGCTCACATCCAGGGGTGAGTACTGGAAAATGAGTGTAATGGTATCATATGATACGCATAACTGTCTGAAATATGTGTTCAGTTTTATTTGGCCAAAGTAATCTATTTAGTAACTTATATACCAAATTTAAAGAAACATGTTCTGCACTTCAGCAGTCCCCTTTTTCTCACCAATTAGTTGTTGCCAGTTGATTCCTCACCACATTTGTGTATTGTCACTGCTGCTGTTGTATCCTACTGACTCACCTGTCAGTGAGGAGCCCCCACTGGGAGGACAGAGCCTTCGTCCTACTCCTTCCGCCCCACACCCTCTCTGCTTTTGGGTACCACCCTAGTCCATAGGACGTGCAGTGACAATTACCATGGTTCCCACCCGATTTCACTCCCACACGGCCCGGGCCAATTGTGTTCCTAGATGCACCACGGTGAAACACCCACTACATCCGCGGCGGTGGTCAGTCACTCCAACACATGCGTCAGCCGAGCGCCTATGAAAGCCTTACTTTTCGAGATGGAATCATTTCCACAAATATACTCATGTAATTTAATGTAAATGTTAAAGACATTTTAATCTGCCTATGTGCATTTACTTTCCTAATATTGTCATGTTAGTGTAATCATCTTACATTGAGCTACCTTATGCCCTGAAATGAAACGCTTAATTAAGAATGTATTTAACATCCCCAAGCTATACTGTAACCATGTAGTCTCTCAAAAGTTTGTGTACTGTGTGTGCACGTGTGTGTGTGTGTGTGTGTGTGTGTGCACGCCGCACACGTGCGCGTGTGTGCACACGCTGTGTTTGTGAGCATACATCTAGTACTGTACATGCATGTCATGCAGCTCCTAATTTGAGTATGCGCAGACATTTAATGTTAATTTCCCTAATTTATTCTGACTAATTTATGCTCCAATAAGTAGCATAAGCCCCTGGACACATAGCTAACTATCCTTAGGTTCTATAAGAGGATCCTGTGGATAGCTCACCATTAACATTGTGTGCAATTATAAACCATGTTTAATTCAATTAATATGTGTAGTTAATATGTGTAGCCTTAAGAAGGTGTACTTTTTACCGCATAGAAAAATACTTTAAGACAACAAATGCCAGGACCCATTCTAACTTGTAAGAGGTGTACGTGGCAGCTGAGTTAAAGTATCAGAAGGCAGAGAGCCAGGGTTGTACCAAGGAGTTAGTTGGTACACTTGCACACCCTGATTAGTTGTCTTAAGGCCTCTACACACGAGTTAGAACTCAGGGCTGTTGTGCACCTGCTTGAGGAAATAAGCTTGTAGAAGGCATGGTAAATACACAAAATACAGTAGATGGGGCACTGGTTCCACACAAATCCAACAGCCGACAGTTGTTCAATTAAAGAGGTGGCTGTTTTTGTTTAAAGGCCAAAGGATTTTACATGCAATATACAATGTTGCAAGCTAACTATTGCTGCACTGTGGGACGGCCCGACGGGTGCATGTCTTTGATCCGCACACAATAGTCCGACACCCTACTCCAAACCCTAACCGCACGCAGAAGCCACGTGTGCGTCTCCACGTGTGCATGTCGGAGCCACTATTGGTATGTCGCACTAATGTATGCGCCCAACTGTGGGACAGGATTAACTGTTTTACGGTAGGTATTATAGCTTATTACGACCTTATATTGGGTCTAGGCTCCAAAGGAGTAATATATGTGGCTATCACAAGGATCACAAACCATTTAGGCAAAAATGTGTACATTTATTGAGAAAAGAAGGCTTAACAATAATTAGAACATGGGGCAAGCGTGTATATCATCAGGGTGGCCAAGCCAAAACAAACAAAAACCCCAACCCTAACTGGAAAGAAAAAGGAGCTAAACTACACCAAAAATTACAATTATAGGCTCCCTGACAAACATAAACAGTCAAAAAGGGGAATAAAAAAAATGGCAGCACACCCTTACCAATCGCTTCCCTCTTTGGAACACAAGTGGTTTGAAACAAGATAGCCTACTGTGGTCTGTACTTTAAACACTAAGTAAATAAAGAATATAGCACTAAGCAGATATGGCACAAAGCCTACAGCCTACAACAAGATCAGCACAGGTGGCGGATGGTAACAAGACTGACGAGGAGCTTCTCCCAGCCTTTTATGCTGGTGGCTGGCTGATGAGATGAGGCCCAGGTGTGCCTCCAAACAAGCCACTCCTCCAATCACCATGTAGCACTGAAAAACACTGACAGTGGATTACACACAAATCACAACAACACCAAGGCCACATAGGGCCGTAACATAGCTAATATTATTCAAGTATGCTTCCCAGGCAATGACCAATATCCCACTGTACATCGTATCTTATCTCAGCTCAGGTAATGCATTATGTTCACCAGCTCTACAAATTGTCCCAGTGAAATAATCAAGACATACACAAAACTATACAAGAAATAATCAATACTAGGAGCAGTAAAGGTATACAGGCTAGAGGACTTGTCCAGGTGCTCTTTTATGGCGGTTTTGAGGGAGGGTATAGGCCGGGAGTCACACATTTTGATGACTGGTGGTAGGGCATTCCACACATTGGTGGCATAATAGTAGAAATGAATTCATCTCCATGTTTGTGCCAAATCTGGGGGGCATGAGATCAGTGGAGCTCCCTCTGGTGTTGTGCCCATGGGCGTTTCTCACTCTTTTGAAGTAGAAGTAGGAGGCTGGTACATGGGCACTGGTCCCTTGAGTATCTTGAAAACGTGCACATTGCAAGTTGCTGTACTCTGTCCTCTACCCTGAGCCATCCCACCCTAGTATAATGAGCAGGGGTTAGGTGAGTCCTAGCCTTAGGTGTGAGATCTACACACTAGTCTGACTATGTTTGTTTTGAGAGGTCTGTAGTTTTGTAGGGCATTAAGGTGCTAGAATACCATGAGGTGCATGGATAGTCAAAATTACAATGGATGAGTGCTCCAGCTAGTAGATCAGCAATGCATTCCTACTGACCAACGAGAATATCCTGCCCAAAAATCGATTGATTACTTTTGTTTTGTTGTTTATCACCGAAAATATTATCTAAAATACAACCCAGATGGGTAATCTCTTCTTACCTTGTGATAATATTGTCACCCACTCTGATCGTAAAGTCTGTGGCCTTCTTCTTTCTTTTTTTTCTTTTACCCAAAAATAATGTATTCAGTCTTGATCAATGTGACAAAATTAATTGTCTTCCTCCCTTGGGGAATACAAAGTCAGACATTTATTTACTGAGGATGGTACAATGTGGGTACAATTTAATATAATACTTAACCTGTCATACTATTATGCACTGCGTAGGGGACTCCACCACCAGGCTATGTTGCACTACAGTTCCCTGAACAGTGTTAGATAAGGCAAACCCATAAATATAGGACATCATGTTTTTGTTATAGAATAATAACAATAATATCATAGAAAAACCACAACTATGGCAAATGAGACAAGTTATCAGTGTGTCTGTCTTTGACAGGGTTGTGCTATGCCCTTTGATGGCTTATTTATAGGGATCAACCTTACTTCCATGTCTAGCCTGTGTGTAGAATATATTCACAAACATGCCATATTTCACTTGGCGAACTGCAAAGAAATCCAACATACTCTTCCCCCCTCTTCCCCCCCACAATCCATGCATTCTCCAATTCCCCTTCCATGTCCATCCAATTTGCTTTCTCTACATATTTTTGAGTGGTGCAGCCACTCCATTACGAAGCTTTCCACTACGGAGCTGGCTGGCTGGGTCCGAGCACGAAAATAGCGTTTGGTTGGTTTTCACTGTGGTTATCAAGTGTCACTGTTGTGCAGCCTAACACGCACGCACGCACGAACGCACGCACGCACGCACGCACGCACGCACGCACACACACACACACACACACACACACACACACACACACACACACACACACACATTAACTGCATATATGATAATTTCGGGTGTGACAGTACAGTACAGTAAAGTACAGTAGAGGGACCCCCTGGGGACCCCCACACGGTAACTCTGTAATTTCTCAAACGTTTTGGCTCGCCGGAACCGGCCCGGCCCCCTGGGCGCGTTCCTGGGGGTCTGGATGTTCCTGGGACTCTTCAGGGACCCCACACGGTAACTCTGTCATTTCTCGACCGTTTCGGACACGGGACGGCTCGCCGGAACCGGGCCGGCACCCTGGGCGTGTTCCTGTAGGTCTGGAAGTTCCGGGGACCCCCCGGGAACCCTATTACCATTTTGTAAAATACACGTCTGGCCAAGTACTAAAAAGTGTGTTTTTCCTCACAGCAGGTGGCCCCACTCTTTTCAATGACAGACCTTATTCACCAGTGAGATGCGTACAGAATCCACTTGATACCTATTTCAATATTTACTTGAATCCACTGTTTCTCAAAACACTATTGCTATTCCCCACCCAACAAGAAACTCTCTGCTAAGTGTGTTGTTGTTCTTTCTTCTGATTTCTCACCTTTTCTTAAACAGCTTTTTGCTATTTAAGAATGTGTGAGACCACCTACTGAGAGAGCTGCTGACAGCTTGACATTTGTGCGTGCGCGCTGCACACGCACGCACGCACGCACGCACGCACGCACGCACGCACGCACGCACGCACGCACGCACGCACGCACGCACGCACACACACACACACACACACACACACACACACACACACACACACACACACATAGTCTACTCTACACCGTACAAGTACATAATGTACACATACTGGCATAACTATACTGTATAAGTGCACACACCAGCACACGGCTCAGAATGGTGATGTAACCTTTTCTCTTCTCTGTCGAGAACACATATCAAACGATTTAATGACAGATCATCAGAAAATCAATTTACAACATTTAACATATTTGTGACAAATATTGTATAGCCTATGTAGCATATCAAGTGATATTTTTTTTTCACCATGAAAAATCAGGATCTGTGCAGAAACCACAGTGCACACTATGTAAACAAGTGTAATGCTTTCATGTGTACCCATTCTGCAAACTGTTAATACATTGTTCAATCAATCAAATCAAACCGGTATACAACTATTACTATTATTTCCTAAATGTCTCACCTATACATTGAATATTGTGGATTTAAAAATCATGGTGGTTGTTCTTCATCAGATTAAAGCAATGTCTTGGGATGAAACTGATGGAGAAAAAAAAGAAGATGAAAGAAAAAAGAACAGGAAAAAAAGGAACATCTGTCTTTGCTGTGGGCCTATTTAGAAGAACTAATCCCTAATTGTGTACAGTACGTGTCTTGCATTTTCTTGCCACTCACCCAACCAACTCAAGCTTGATGGGGCATGCAGACAGAGTAACAAGCGCAATAATTTTGCTGCTTTTCTACCACCAACCACCCCCCCCTCCACCGGATCCCACCCCACCCCCCCACCTCCTCCTTCATTCCCCACCCCTTCCTGTTTCTCCCTCTGTCTTTCTTCGCTTCATACATTTCTACTGTTAAATGGAATTATGATCAAAGAGTCTGCGGCGGCATATTGTGTGTCCCAACGTTAGTCACACATCAGCGAGCTGAATTTTGATCTGCCTGGAGCAGCACAGACTAAAAAGCCACGCAGACGGAGGGAGCTGATGGGGGGAGCGAGCTGGTGGCGGGGGATGAAAAAAGGAGAAAATAGGAAACGTGGCAAAGAGCAAAAACAATGTATTCTGGTGCCAGGATCATCTTTTTGTTTTGTACCCCCCCCCCCCCCCCCCCCTGCTCTCACTCTCTCTCTCTCTCTCTCTCTCTCTCTCTCTCTCTCTCTCTCTCTCTCTCTCTCTCTCTACATCCCCCCATACTCTGTCTCTTTCTGTCTCCCTTGAAGCATTTCACTTTGAGCCTTGGCAGCCACCAAGGGAATTGTAGACAGAGGAAGGAGGAAAACAGAGAAAGGATGAGAGAGAGAGAGAGAGAGAGAGAGAGAGAGAGAGAGAGAGAGAGAGGTGTGCATAATGAGAGCATGCAATGATGTTTGTCTGCTCTTTTTAATGATAGCACTGCCATGGATTGTCTCCCCCAGAAATGTTAGAATATGATTGCCGGTATTCACCTCCCTGTCATCTGTAGAACATCAATAAAACATATAATGTAAGAGAATAGACAGCCTTTAGCAAATTAATCAAATTTCCTAGATGTTGTATATATTTTGTTCTGTCCACCAAATGGCATGATGCTGATTCCTGAAACCCACTTCTGCCTGGACATATTTGATATTTTTTGACTCGTTGGTCAGTTGGTCTATACTGTTTAAAAACTGTATCAGCAGTCAAGAAAGATAATCACCAAAAGTCTCCATTTACTGCATTGTCTTTGTAGAGTGATAGCTGAAAGTGACTGCCACTTCGTGAAAGCATTTAGTGCTGCAGAGATAAATTGCTTAGATGTTATAGAATGCCACAGCCAGTGATGTGCACCAAAGGAGAAGCTCAACCTGCTTAATTCTGGCATGCTCACTTTTCTTCTCTTTTTTTAAATAGGCTTTAGGGTCACTGACAATATTATGATTTGCAAAATATGTGTGTATAGACCAATTATTTGTTTACAAACATTGAGACTGGTCGCACGGGTGACTGTTTCATGTAATCAATTCCCAACAGATCTCCAAACCTGTTGTTTTGGGGAACGCTGGTTTCAGTTCATTCAACCTCCTCTCTAGCTATGGCTAGTGAGGTGCACCCTTTACAGTCTATGGGTGCACCCTAGGGAGACATTTATACTTCATTGCGCAACCGTATTGCACACAGAGAACAGCTGCTATACAAGCTCACATCGCATCGTGGATGCGACTGTTCTCCTGTGAGCGTAGAGGTCTGCGTTCGCAACACCTTCGAGGGACGGAAGGTGTTCAAAGCAAAAAATAAGGACACTTATGATGTTGGTGTGAACAGGACATACTGTAGTTGCAAGACTGTAGGTCCAATTACTATTGAAATTATTATTGTCAAAATGTGTTTCATGATGAATTCTGAATGGTTGCTTGTCGCTAAAGCGACACAATGACAAAAAGGAAAACATGTGCATGTGTGTGTGTGCGTGTGTGCCTGCGTTAGTGTGGAATGGTAGAAACACCACAGAGTTACAGTACTGAATCTGCTGACTGAAGAAACATGGCCCTAGGATGGGAATATGGGGAACTGAGCACGCGTGCACGTGTGTGTGTGTGTGTGTGTGTGTGTGTGTGTGTGTGTGTGTGTGTGTGTGTGTGTGTGTGTGTGTGTGTGTGTGTGTGTGTGTGTGTGTGTGTGTGTGTGTTTGTATTCTTGCCAGAGCGTTGTTGTGTTATAGCTTCCACATCCCAAAAAGACCATGACCCTCCCAAGGCTAACTCCTCCATCTCTATCTCCTCCAGAGGTCTGAGGGTCTTGGCCTGGAGAAGATAATTGGGAGTTAGAAGACAGACAGACAGGCAGTGACAGAGAGGTGAAGGCAGCCACATGCAGTCTCTACTACAGAACATGATAGGCCTATAGACTAGAAATCACACCCGCACACCGAGTAGGAAACACATGAATAGCATTATATTACGTTGAAAACAGCAACATGAGTCAATGTAAGTGAATCATTCTGCCATCCCTGATCATTTTGGATTCTGTTGGGGTCTGGTATGGACTAAACTGAAATCAAACTGAACCCAGCTTCAGACAGACAGGTGTGGCCAGGTGATGAATGTTTTCATGATTTTCACGACAATATGGAATTGGTCCTACAGATCTGTGAATAGCAGACGTTGATGATTGTCTTTGGTGGCATCTTTGGTGACTGCAAAAAAAGAGAGCAAAATGTGCACGTGTGTTGCCGAGTGTAGGCTGTTGAAGAATGTCAATGTTCAGGGTAATTTACACTAATAGTTGTATGTGCGCCATGCAGTGCTGCACCCCGAAAATAGTTGCAATCTACAAAGCTCGCAAGCATGTAGATGGAGATATAACATGATCCACCATGCTTTTATGCTTTTTTTGTGACTTTGTACATTAGTAAAAAGCTGAACAGCTGTGGACACAGGAGTGGTGATTGCAATCAAGTACAAAATGGCATCATCCCTATGCTAATTTCACCATTCAACCATGGCAGGGCCGCGGGAAGACATTTAGAGTAGGAGGTGCTGAACGATCAGTAGGGGGTGCACGCGCCTCGTGCACGTGCGTTTTTGTGCATTTTCACGCAGAAAAGTGGCTTTTACTTTCTCTCTCCACACGCAAGTTATATGAACAAACTGACACAGGCAATTAACCAGGATAAGGCGCTGATACTGTGATACAGCACATTTATTAGGCCTAGTAACAGAAATTTGTTTTGATTGAAATTATTTTCCCCTCCTGTCCGAGGGGGGGGGGGGGGGGGGGGGGTGTGCCTGGGGAGAGGTGGTGCTCCAGCCCCCCCACCACCCCTACTCCCCTCAGCCATGAACCACGGTGCATATGCTCTCAGCTACGAGATGGATCTTGAAATATACAATGGAAATAATAGCTCTTCTGATTTAATATCATCTTTTTAATTTTTTGAAATGCAACGTAATTATACTAATCTCTGATCCCGTCACATTTCACAAATACGTGAAACCTTCTAAAACACGCTACCTTGATAAAAATCGATAGTCGAGTGCATACTGTACTAAACTCTTCCAGAACCACAAGGGTCTATGAATCACAAGACTGCAAGTCATTAAGCAATTACAGAAGTGAAAGCCTAGAGTTCAGTCATGAAATCAAATCAATGACATCAGAAACATTAAAATCAAACTAAGACAATAAGTATAGCTGCACACACTGCATTCAAATACAACAGTTAAATGTGTTTACAGATCAATGACCTAACAAATAGATGCCAGTATGTACAACGATGTCATAGAAAGGTTCTCCTAACCTTAGACCTCCAGTTTAAGGTTAGGAGATCACTGTGACAGACCTCAAAGTGGCCTTGCAATTTGCTCCAGTGCTTTGAACGGCAAAAACAGGCCACAAACAGACAGACAGGCATTGCTATTCTGACCAAAGCAGTACTAACTGGGCCAACCTTCTCTGACATATCAAAAGCACACAGGGGATATATACGTCGGTCCTAGAAGACGAGTGTTCAGGGGTCCTGGCCTGCAGCAGATAATTGGGAAGTAGACAGACAGTTCATAGCCTAGCCAGGCCAAATTCATCCAAGTGGCAGACAGACAAACATAACCCAGGCAGTTAGTGAGTCCATTGAGGCCAAAATAGCAGTGACCAGGCCAACCAGTATGTCGACATGTTTTCATATCTAAAACACACTGGGGGATATATCCAGTTGGCGGCTGCCGTGGGACAGAGATCATGTAAGCCTGCTGAAAGAGCTGGCCAGTGGCCATTACAAAACGGGTTGGATGAAAGGTATTATCAGTGTCCTAGACTAACCTTGTCTTTTCATCAATTCAGAAAATGTTATATATTTGACAATACATTTTGCTATATACTGCGATATATGTTATAATATAAAAGACTAGTCTTTTATAGTCTTTTATATTATAACATATACCACTGTACTGTACTGTACTGTACTGTACTGTACTGTACTGTACTGTACTGTACTGTACTGTGCTGTGCCGTACTGTACCATACTGTGCTGTACTGTACCGTACTGTACTGCTGTGTGTGTGTGTGTGTGTGTGTGTGTGTGTGTGTGTGTGTGTGTGTGTGTGTGTGTATGCGTGCGTGCATGCGTGCGTTAGGGTGCTGAAATATCGATATTGCGATATATATCAATACGTCCTCCCGCGATAAATAATCGATATCGATTATTAAAATATCGATATAAAAAAATATTTTTTAATTTTAAATAAAATAATGTGTGTCCCTCCCTGTGTCCGAGCACGAAAATTTCTTTTTTTCAGTTCAAAGTATTTTGTAGTTGCATATATCGTGATATATCGTTGATGAAATTTCATACAATATATCGATATATCGCAAATATCGCAATATATCGAATATTGTGATATTACTGTTATCGAGGGCCTAATATCACGATATATATCGTATCGTGAGGTACCCATATCTCCCCTAGCATGCGCTAGGGGTGTGTGTGTGTGTGTGTGTGTGTACTGTGTAGTGGAACGGGTGTGGCCTAAACTGTGATGTAATTTGCAACACTGTGAAATGTTGCGCAATAACATGGTATTTCATGCAAATGCAAACTGTACGGTAATTATGACAGTTGCATGGATGCAACATAGCAGTAGGTATTGTGCATGGAGAGATATGTGCAAACGGAGTGGTTTGGTATAGGAGAAGGCGGACAAAGGCAGACGGATAAACGGGCGCAGGGCTTTCAATTAGTGTGGCAAGATCTGCCTCATGCATGGTGTCAGGGTTATGAAACCGTCATTCTCTATGTAGGAAAAATGCGTCTCAATTACAAGCCTGCTGGTAAGTATAATGTTTTAGTAAAGCATTGTTATCAGCAACCTATGAAGATTTGGGTTTTTTGTACTTTATCAACCTCATATTACGATGCAGAAAACAGTATCAGTTTGGTGGGAGTCTCTCAACCCACTAGGCAACCACGGTGTCTTAGGTGACCTTCACACCAGAAAGCTTTACTGCGATTAAAACGAATCCTGCTGCACATTGTCGGAA
>NC_136811.1:26741475-26743975 GCF_951216825.1 Electrona antarctica | reverse complement strand
GTGTCGATGTAGATCGGTAGTTGAAGTATTTTAAGATGTTTTTCAAGATAGTAAAATGTGGCAAAGAAGTTTAGGGATAAAGGGTAAGGTCGCAACCAACCATAATATATTTTCAAACAATTATGTAAAAAACAAAGTCGTTATCTTATGTCACGGTACTTATTCTTTAAAGCCTTGACAATGTAGTTTTCATTGTGATACTGAAAACAGAAACTTATAGTGTAGAGTATACTGTATCTGAGTTCCATTGATCGACGCCACAACACAATCAAATTATTGATCATTAAAATTAAAATGCTCTGAAAATGCACACGGCCCACCCATCAGATGGGTGAAAAACACCCATGGAACATGCACCAGAAACAGCCTAAAACACACCTGAATGCACCCATGGAACATGCACCAGAAACAGCCCACCCATCAGATGGGTGAATGCACCCATGGAACATGCACCAGAAACAGCCTAAAATGAGTGAGGCCTTTTTTTCTTTTGATTTTTTTTCTCCAAAGCAATAGACCAAATGATAGCAAATGCCCAAGCTGTTTGATTTTAATAGGTATTTCTCTGCCTCTTTTTTTTTCAACACCACAGATATTACCTGATAAGTCAATTCCTGCATGCACATGGAACTGCATCATCTCATTTACCCAAGAACCGTGGAAGAATCAAATTGCTTTTTCCCTCTGTGACACCCCCCCCCATGCTCCGGGGCTCCTTTTAAGACCTAGGAGCTTCCCAGACAGTTTTTTTGATGTGTCAGGAGTTCTATTCGTTTGGAGTCAAGGCATGTAAAAACACCATGGCTTGCCCTGATGTAAATGCTCTTTCTACAAGTTGACGTAAGCCCATTTCCACCCAGGGATGGCTGGACTTAAAGTTATTTAGTGATGCTGTCAGGCGATTTATTCCTCCTTGGTTCAATTTACATGGAGGTTCTCCGTCTCGGGCAGCACGGCGTCCTTGTCGAGATTGAATGTGTCTATGGGGAAGATCCATCCGCTTAAGGAGACTGCAGTTCCAACATTGAGTTTGAGATTGACTAGCTGTCGCCATCTATTGATTTCCTCTTGCCTACTTAGTTCATAGCAATAAGCCACGGGTAAATCCTAGAGTACAAATAACCACAGTTCCTTCCAGGACAGGGGGGTTTTAGACCACAAAGCATGGCGCATATTAATGTTTTGGACTTGAATTGGTTCAATCTGAAATATGTGCTGCAATTGCACTGACAAAAGTGTATGGGCTCCATTTTCGTCACCGCTAAACCCCTCACCCTTCTTTTCCTTTTTATTTTATTTTGCAAAACATTTTTGAATAGTTAAAAGGCCAGTCTACAAGCTCACAACATGTCAATGTAGAGGCTAGTTGAACTATTCAAAAATGTTTTTCAAAATAGTAAAAAAAATAGGCAAAGAAGTTTAGGGATAAGGGGTTTAGCGGTGACGAAAATGGAGCCCTGAGTCTCCACATGTATTCTGTCAGATTTTGACACAAAGGTAACGTATAATTGTTCATGTTGGGCATGAGGGCAATGATGAATGCTGGTATGGGCCATGCTTCACTATAGGGCCTCATTCACTGTTATTCTTTAAAAAGAAATCACACCCGTGTGAACTGAGTGGTGCAATGACATCAAACACTAACCATAGCAACCATGCTCACCTGTGCAGGTACCACGTACAGGTACACGGGTACACGTACAGGTACACGGGTACAGACAAAGCTGGTTGTTGGAGTGGTTTGCACCACTCAAAAGTGAAAAATCACCCGTGTGAAGTGATGAGCGCTCATATCATCGTACATCATCATGACGTAACATGTCGATTTTCTCAGACACGTATGACGTAAATTCTCCTTTCATTGTCAATAGCAAATGTGACACGAGTTAGGGCAAAAAGCTGTATATAGGACGGGCTAGCGCCCCTCAAACAATTATCCATATTGACCATGAGCTTATCCAATATCCACACTTGTTATGGATCCGTGTAATTTCAGCATTAGGACAATCTCTGATTAATACAAGCCTAAGGTATCTTCAATCTTTTTATTTTCAAATTATTTTATCCCACAATTTTTTCACCCAGTATCAATTATCTAATGTAATCCTGGGTGCCATACTTCCTCTGCCTCCCGGGAAGGGCAGTGGACTGACCTCGTACCTCCTTCTATGCATGAGGAGTTCAAGCTGCTTCTTTTCACCTGACAGGAGGGAGTTTCCCCGGCTGGACGTAGTGTGTGGAAGGAACACGTTATTCCGACCATCAGGCGCCCCGGCTGGCCAGGGGGAGGTAGTATAAAGACCATGATTACTGCATGTGAGGGTACGTACCCTAGTGGACACAGGGAGAACATGCAAACTCCACACAGAAAGGCCCTTTCGCCAACCCTGCCTCGGGTATGGGCACTGATGACGCGGAGGAGGGAACACGCCCCCAGCGTCCCCAGCGTTCCCTGCGGGAATTAAACCCAGGACCTTCTAGCTGTGAGGCGACAGCAGTA
>NC_136811.1:26728975-26736475 GCF_951216825.1 Electrona antarctica | reverse complement strand
GGGGAGCTTGAGTTGTGCAGCAGAAGCGATTCATCACCTTTGAGATAGGAAAAGGATCCAAAACAAAACAAGGAGCCAACACCCTATCCGTGATCTTGGTTTGACAACCACAATCTCTGGCCGACTTGGTAGGAAGGAGCAGAAGTCAGTATTGTGCTGTGCTGCCTTCTTGTAAAGAGTTAAACTAGCCTGAACTAACGTGTTAGGTTTCTGGTCTAGAGGGGGCGGGTCACGGCTGAGATTTGCGCACGCCCTGATTGGATCTCACCGATCTGTCCGTCAGCCCCTCTCCTACCCCCCCCCCCCCCCCCCCCCCCCCCCTAGTGCAGCGCTACGTCACATCCTTTGGAGCGAGGCCCACCCGGAAGGTTTGAATCCCATGCACTTATCTAGACCATAGCAGCCAATGCGTTCTCCCAGGCTTTCAATTTTTGCGCCAACGAAAATGAAAGCCTGGGTACGGAGGCTAAACTCCTAATAAACACACGTTGGGACCAGCTCCATGTGTGGAGAGTATAGGAGCAAGGTGCAGTGAAATATGAGAATACTTGACCCAGATGAGTTGTTTACTCCAGGGAGCTGATGGGTTTTGGGAGACCGGACAGTTCAGGCTGGTTTCCAACTCCAGATTGAGATGCGTAGTGTTTGTCTGTTGGACAGGCCGGGGTAACCAGAAGAGAGGCTGATGATGAAAACCAATGAGAGCAGAACACAAACAAGATGCAGGGGACCCTGCAGACCCCATGTAAATGCATGTCAGAAACATGCGTTTTATTTCCAGCGCTCCAGTTCCAATGTTGATATCTTGATCTGAAAATGTATTTTCAGAGCTAGAGCCAGAGTAGCCTCAGGAACTCAGACGTTTTGGTTTAAAAAAAAATCTCTTTTCCCATTAACCCCTGGATGATATGGGATAGGATATAGGAGAGGTGTGCGGCCAGTGGTCCACATGGGAACACATCTCTCACCCGGGCTCTGGATGGAACGGATGAGGGGAGGTGCAATTTACTCTGCAGTCTGCCACCATATGCTTCTTAAAAATATATTTCATGTTATCAATATGCAAAAGTTTAGAATAGAACATAAATGAAAATGAATCATTATAGAACTACAGGAATGAACTAATAGGATGATTTCCCACCATTAACAATTTCTGCAGTCATATAGGCTTATAGGACATGTGGACTACACTGAAGAAATTATAGCATAATGTTTAAAATGGACATACAGTATTGGATAATAGGATATAGAAAAAACTAGTGTTGTGTATTGGAACCACATCGTCATGTAATATTCGATATTGTTTATATATACTGTAGTATGCAGTGTATGCAGTGCATACTGCATCTCAATAATTAGAATATTTTGTAAAAGTTCATTTTCTTCCGTAATATAATTTAAAAAGTGAAACTTTCATATATTCTCAATTCATTGTGCATAAAGTGAAGTATTTAAAACCTTGTTTTGTTTTAATCTTGATGATTATGGCGTACAGCTCATGAAAATCAAAAAATCCTATCTCAATGAATTAGAAAAAAAATAAACAATAAACGAGAAATGACCATCTGAAAAGTATATTAATGTATGCAGTTAATACTTGGTCTGGGCTACTTTTGAACAAATTATTTCATCAATGGGGCGTGACATGGAGGTGATCAGCCTGTGGCATTGTTGAGGTGTTTTGATAACACCAGGTTTGCTTTGATAACAGCCATAAATGAATTAGTATTGTTCAGTCTTATGTCTCACACCTTCCTCTTGACAATACAACCTAGATTCTCTGTGGGGTTCAGGTCAGGCCAGTTGGCTGGTCAGTTAAGCACAGTAATACCATGGTCAGTACACCAGTTACTAGTAGTTTTGGCTCTGTGGGCAGGTGCCAAATCGAGCTGGAAAGTAAAATTAGCATATCCTTGAAGCATACTGAAGCACAATATACCTTAAAAAGATGGCTATGTTGAAACCAGTGTTAAGTTTTCACTGTCAGTGGATCAACACCATACTATTACTGTACATGGTCTAAATCATCACTGTGTTTTGACATGTCCAGAGTCTCAACACACGCTGCTGGAAAAGGAAGATCAGCATCAACATAAAGAGGAACACAGTGCTGCAAAATATCATAATAGATGGTTGTGTTGAGACTCTGGACATGACAAAACACAGGCCATGTTATCTGCTATGGTGTTGATCCACTGACAGTGAAAACTTAACACTGGTTTCAACACATCCATCTTTTTAGAGTACATTGTGCTTCAGTATGTTGACAAGCTTCATGGAGATGCTAATCTTCCTTTCCAGCTCGATTTGGCACCTGCCCACAGAGCCAAAACTACTAACTGGTGTACCGACCATGGTATTATTGTGCTTAACTGACCAGCCAACTGGCCTGACCTGAACCCCACAGAGAGGTTGTATTGTCAAGAGGAAGGTGTGAGACAATACAAATTAATGTACGGCTGTTATCAAAGCAAACCTGGGCTTCTATAACACCTCAACAGTGCCACAGGCTGATCACCTCCATGCCACGCCCCATTGATGAAATAATTTGTTCAAAAGTAGCCCAGACCAACTGCATACATTAATATACTTTTCAGATGGTCGACATTTCTTTTTTTAGTGGTCTCGAAAAATATTCTAATTCATTGATAGGATTTTTTGATTTTTATGAGCTGTACACCATAATCATCAAGATTAAAACAAAAAAAGGTTTTAAATACTTCACTTCATGCACAATGAATTGAGAATGTATGAAAGTTTCACTTTTTTAATTATATTACATAGTGATCAATGGGGCATTGTGTTAACATCCTATAGAAAGCGGCAGTCGATCAGGAGCGGGCCAGCGGCTTTCAGCGGCGGTGTGCGTCGTCATCACGATGGCTTTCATCACCACAGCAGCGGACGGCCGGAGAGAGGAGCTGCAGTCAAGGGTCCATTCTACTCATCTCGGCGATCAGCGGGCAAAGGGAGGCGTTCATCAGCGACGCACACCGAGGGGAGGGAGCTCGACTCAAAAAAAGATCTACAAGCTCCCAGCAACTCATCACTTCACGTCTTCACATTATAAGCTTCTGCCTTGCAGTGGCCTACACTGTAAAGTAACTTTTACGTGCGTCATCAACTTCTCATTTTCAGTCATTTTGTCATGACTGAAAGGGGGGAGATGGAGAAAGTGAGTTCAGTTCCAGAGAGAGGACAGCTCGACAACAACTGTGCGGTGCGTCAGTGCACTGCATGCCATGCATACAACCTGTTGACATGGACAGCCTTGCTTGGCCATGCTGGCTGAATGAACATAACGAGAATCTAACATTACAGAAGAATCTAAATATCAGATGAATATCTTTCCATCTGATTTCAAATGTGTGTCTATATGTTTGTCTTGTTCAACATATAATAGGCATAGTATGTTGATGTTTGTTTTGTCGTATGGTATTTTAATTAGAGAAGTTGGCTTGATGGGGATGATATGCTATGGGGGATTTGTAAAATGAATAGTAATATTTACCGGAATAAAATTAGTAGATGTTTCTTTATCAGTCGAAAGGGATCCCGTTTGCCACTCCCGTACACTTAAGTGTATTCCATCCTAAGATTAGATAAAGGGCGTATTGTTATTCAACTAAATTTGTGAATGGGGAAAAAGTCAACAATGGTGTTTGCCAAGACTGTGGAATTTATCTGTTGTGTTGAAATAATTTATGGATATTTTCTGTATGTTCTAAAAGAAAACGAAACAAATAATGGATCAATAGTATTGGATGATTATAGCTATAATTTAGTCATGACATTAACTGAAGCTAAGTGGTTTAGATTGAAAGGTTATAACACACATTGATCTACGATTGGGGTGCTTCTGAGTAAAAGCAAAGGGGTTGGAGAAGCGACAATGTATTGTGATTTTAGTGTCAGATATATGTACTAATCATTTATGCCATTATTCATGTTTGGGTTATGTAATTGTTGAAAGTGATATGGATTATACTACAGCAAAGTTATTGGGGTGTAAACAATTTTTACTGTTTTTTTTTATTTTTATTGTGGTTTTTGTGTTAAAATGTATGAAATTAAATGAAATTAAATGAAATTAAATGAAATGTGAAAAGTAAACACAGAGAGAGTCAAGCACGCTGATGATGATGATGATGTAAATGTAATGAAGATCACTGGTGATGATTTTGTAATTTGAATGCCGGTAACAGCATATGTTCCATTTTAGTCATGTATCGGCCAGAGAGAGGACCTTTGATGTGGTTCTCCCACATCATTTTGTGGCAAACATTGATTTCGGAACCACATCATCATGTAATATTCGATATTGTTTAATGTTTATATATACTGTAGTATGCAGTGTATGCAGTGCATATATAGGTGATGACAAACAACTGAGTGGCTGCATGGGACTCTGGACTTGTGACTTGTGGTGAGACACCACGCGCAGGGAAATAGTGATCAATGGGGCGTTGTGTTGACATCCTATAGAAATTAGAAATGATCACCTGCTCAGTATGATGTTTAGACTCTGCGTGCATGTGCGCACACACCACGCGCACTGTTTTGTACAATACATGCACAGGCGTACGCAAACCCATACAAAGCTTGGTCTCCCAGAGACAGAGAGGCAGAGATCAAGATCGGGCACTGCGGGACAGCACTGTTGGTGTGAGGTTCAGTTTGGCAGGATGACTAGCACTGCTGGAGTGGACTGAACATGAATTCGGTAACTAAGCTTTAATACAATGATACAGAAATAAGGACATGCCTGGCTTCCACTCATTTATGCTGCAAGGTCAAAAGGGCTCCTATAGAACACTCAAGAGGCTACACTAGCTAGCTAGTCCAATCCAATGTGAGTGTGTAAACAATTGGGGCGGAACTTATTTACTGTATCTGCAGGCTTGCGGTATTGTGAGAAACACAAAGAAGGGGGGCGAACACGTTTTTCTCTTTTACAAAACTTCTTCCTACTCCTTTTTTGTACATGGAATATAATTTAATGGTGGTGTTAACTGTTAAGATAACTCTGGCGCTGTTTTTATTTAATTTCTTTCTTGTTATTTCTTTGTCTTTTCTCAGAGCCTTTGTCCTCAGCACTATTATCCTCAGCAAGACTTCTGTCCTCATCTCACTTCTTTTAGTCTTACCTTATTCTAGTGTTTTGTTTTGCTGTTTTCCCCCCACTGTTGATAACGGAAAGATAATAAAGCTGTGTTAGAAAGAAGGAAATAAGGATGGAAGGGATAATGAAAGAGAAAGCTGAGGGACAGGCTCAGAGATGCTCTACCCCTTCTCTCCAGGGAAGCACTATGCTCAATCACTTGTTCTCAAAGGTCCCCTCTAATGACATATCTAGCACCAGATTGCCTTCCCCCCAGAGTGCTTGTTTCAGCCTGCTGTCCCAGAGAGATGCTGCCGGCGCGGCGTGTGGTGTTGAGTACAGTGAGGTGGTTGGCAGTTTGCGGGAGGGGGTGGGGGGACAGTTGTTGAAGCAATCAGACGATGGCATTTTCCTTTGCTATCCTTTTTGAGTGCATGTCTACTTTCTCTCCTTTTGCATTTTGTTGGAAAAGCTGAGAGGAGGGCTGAAAAGGGGATCGAGTTCATGTGTCCGTCACAGTCTGACAGACCGTTCACTGTCCACCCATATAAGATCCACCCATTGCATCGCCTGTGACTTGTATTTGTTCCATGTTGGACAACAAATCATGCGTGAGACATCACTTGTCAAGACTCTCTGAATATTAAGCCCTTCTTATAGAAGTTATCCTGGTAGCAGCCAGTGACATAATGGTCCATCCCATGTACTGTTGCCTACTTGCAAACGTTATTGACGTAAAGGTGGCGTTTTTTTCGGAAAACCGATGGAGAAACGCCGCTAAAAATCCTAAACACACGCTCGGTGTGTGGGGAGTCTGGGGACCTTAAGTATATGGTTTTGTCACATCACAAATGCCACAACCCCCCCTTCCCCATCCTTCTTGTCACTCTTGAAATGGCAAAATAAAAAGTCACTCCTGCGTTGAAGAATTTTAAGCCAAAAAAATCCCAAGTGCAATTTCTCCTAATTTGTTCCATCCACTGGCTGACATCACCAAATGATGAGAGGAGTGCTTACTTTCTTGTGCAGTGACAGCCGTGCCATTGCACAAAATGTGGCAGGAACACAGCCCATTTCCTGAAGCTCTCCAAAGCACTCCATCAGCAAGCTTACTGTGCTGTAGCAGCACAACGGTACAAATCGCCGCTGTCGAGCGAGAAACCTTGTAGGTACAAAACTGTTACTTTTCAGGAAATGAAATAAACACAAACAGATTGAACCACTTTCAACCTGGCATCCTTATTTCAGGCATGTCATCATGCAAAATTATTCTGTTTTAATTTGTTGCTCTCACAACGAGCTGCATCATGACACATTCTTGAGCTTGTAGATTGGCTGTTTTCGCTACTGAAATATAAAATAGGGCATTCATTTATGAACAAATGTAAAAGGATAAAATCATTATGGAGATACAAGGTTTCTGGCCGACAACGATGAAATAGACTAGTCTACTGCACCTTACTAAACTGTCTGAATGTTGTCTAATCCCCACTGTCTCCAGTGATTCAGCCAGAGTCCCTGCCAGACTGCAGGATGTCTCTCTTCCAATGGAAAGTCACCAAACCAGAAGAAGAAGAGCGGTAAGAGGAATAACTTGGATAGAAGTCAATGCATCTCCAGCATTGCTCTTCGCTGCTCGACACAATATATAATTTCTGCTCCTACAAATGTTAACACATTTTTGTATACAGTATGTTAGCCTAAAGCACTATTATCCTTATTTATTTTTATACAGATACATTTTGGGGGAATCAGTGGAGCCGTGGGGACATTTATTTTTGTCAAATAAGTTTTTATTAAGAACAGGCTATACATTGTTATATAATTGGTATGATATAGTATACATTTTTTTCTTTTATGAAAAAAAAAGAGGAAAGAGAAAAAGCAAAGCCTCAATCCCTCCCACCCATACTGCAGTGACACAGCATACTATAGAATAAAATAGTAAGATGATGGCATACTCATGGAAAACAACAACATCTGAAATTAAGATGTATACAGTCAACCACATCAGTGATATCCTGTCCATTAGGTGTTTCGACTCAGATAACTGACAAGGGGCAGCCAAATCTTATCAAATTGTGAGCCGTGGGCCTGTGGGACATTTCTATGCACATTTTATGCTTGCTTCGACACGGCATGGAACTCTAGAAGGATGGTAGGTATCAGGATAGGAGGTATCAGTTCAGTGAGTTCTGTCAGTACAGTACAGTATCATTGTTGAATTATCAATATTACATTTTTAGAGTGCAGTGATAATATTGTGCAGTTGCACTGGGAAGCTTAAGTTCACAAGGTATCTGTACACTTGTGAACCTGATCAGGAACAGGCACAGTATACATTATTTCTTTCCCGCCTTCCCCACATGTCTGTATTTCCTCCTCTCTGCTGCCCTCTT